>NW_017307935.1:252247-257627 GCF_000935625.1 Nanorana parkeri | reverse complement strand
TTGAAGTTTCTTTCTATGAGTGATCGGGGCTGCCCGAGAGTGGAGTGTGGAGGAGTGCTGGAGTCCATGGATCACTTTCTACTTCAGTGCCCTTTTAATATAGAGGTGTACAAGAGGGTGGGGAGGGCTCTGAGTATCCCCTTCCTCCCCCAGATGAGTTATGCAGAGTGGGTGTACGGGGCATTCCAGACTCGCCGGGATTATGATTTGGAAACACTTTTTCTAGTTAGTCTCGTAGTCCGTTATTTCACGTGGAGTGCACGGTGTCAGGTATCCTTGCGGAGTAAAATCCTCCCTGTCCAGGTGGTGGTGCAGGACATTCTGGGTGAGGTCGGGAAGATTCGGGGTCTTGAGAAAGGCAGGTGGCAGCAGGGGGCCTGGATAAAGGCGTGGAGGAATATCAGGACTCTGTAGCTGCTGCCTGTTGATCTCGGGGTGTGTGGCTTTTCTCTCTGTCCTTTCTTCACTCCCCGAGATTTTCAGATCAAATGTGTTTTTGATAAGAGGCTACATGCATGGTGACGGTGATGTTCCTTAGTCTGGCTCTCTCGTAGGGTTTATGCTGTGCGCAATTTGGTTTGCACCATGTATTATATTTTTGTTTTGTATAGTAATATTCAATTATTTTGTAAATATGTTTTATTTATTTATTATTGTTTTCTTGTATATGAGTTGTTGTTTGTAAGAATTTTCAATAAACAAAATTAGCCTCTAATAATGGGCACAGCAGGTGTTCAGACCCAGGAAGTCAAGATGGGGATGGTGGGGATCCCCTCGTAATTGAGCACAGCAGGTCTGCAGACCTGGGAACTCAGAGCAAGGATGGTAGGAGCTACTCATAATGGGCACAGCAGGTGTTCAGACCCTGGAACTCAGGACAGGGATGGTGGGGCTACTCTCAGGGCTTGTTCACACCAATTGCGGTGCGTTCCAGAGTGGCAGCTGTTGGAACGCACCGCAATTGCTCACAAAACTTCCCCCTTCGTTCTGGAGTGGGAGGGGGTGTGGCGTTACCTGCAGTGCAGTGCGATAAGACGCATGGCAAAACATTGCCTGCGTTCCGGCCCATCCACTGCAAATGCAAAAAATAGAGCATGCAGCATTTTTTGCGTTTGCAGTGGACTGGAAAGCAGGCAATGTTTTGCCACACGTCCGATCGCACTGTGGGCGGGGGGTTGGCTACGATGCCATTGACTTCAATGCACCGCCACACCCCCTCCCGCCCCAGAACAAAGGGGGAAGTTTTGTGAGCAATTGCGGTGCGTTCCAACAGCTGCCACTCTGGTGAAGAAGCCCTTAATGGGCACAGCAGCGGCACAGAGCTGAGACCTCAGTGCAGAAATCTAACCAATAGAGTCCCTGAGAAATGTATTAGTCTGTCATGTGATTTATCTCTCCAGCATCTAGTAAAAGCAGATGTATCAGTTTAGTATATAGCCAGCTGTTACTGTGGGGGGAAGGTGAATTCAAAAGTATAATTTGGCAGTATAAGAATGGATTACAGTCTGTGGTTGTTGGGAAAAAGGGGGGAAGAGGTCTGTAGGTAGAGGTGAGGCTCTTCCATTAGCATTGGACATTGTACATGATAACTACATTGTACAATAAATTCCTCCCTCATATCGCATACAATCTCCCGTCAGCACAAGAGCAAGATTGCAGCACGCCGGAGTTTATTAGCTCATATTAAACTGTTACAAAACCCTTTACAGTCCGCTTTCAGTTCCTTCTCAGTTAAATATTACTGATTTAGAAGAAAGTAGGGTAAGCTATACTTTGAAAATCAGAGGAAAGATTGTGTAGCTTTGTGTTCTTCCCAGAAAGTTCTGTGAAATGTTTATCTCTAAAGTGCACCCGTGCCCAGAATGTGGACATTAAAGTATCTATATTTTCTAAACAAGAAGATAAAGAACTTTAAAAAAAACAATGACCTCTCTAGCTGTATGTACTGTGAAGTAATTTATTCTCGAAGATCCTCAAAAATTATGTTGACCAGCACTTGTCGTCAGTGGCTGGCTAGATCAATAACACCCTACCCCCAGCATAGGTGGTCAATGGCTGGCTGAAACAATAATAATTAACTCTCCTCCTCAGCATTGGTGTCATGGCAGCAATAATAACCCCCAGCACTAGTGTGGTCAGTGACTGGCTATAGCAAAAAATGCCTCAAGGCCCCAGCATTAGTAGTCAGTGGCTGGCTGGAAAAATAATCCCTGCCCAGCGATGGTGGTTAGTGGCTGGACCACCAATAATAATTATCCCCCCCCCCCAGCAGTGGCATTCAATCAGCAGCATTGGCAGGTGTTTACACCTTTTCAGGCTGCTTCCTGTACCCATCACCGGGGACTATACTTCTACTGTCGGGTGGTGATTACTCCTCCTTATAGTTCCTGCCTCATTCAATTTTGGGTGCTAGAGCATTACAGCACCCAGAACACCGATGCCAATCTGCATGCAGCCAGCGGATGCACCAGCTACCCTCTAAGTGGCGGTAACTGGTGTGGACCACACTCCCAAAGAACGCTACAGACACTAAGTTCATTTTCATTCAGCAGCTGGCCAAGCCTGTTGATCAAAGGTGGTCTGTAAGGATGAGGGGAAACTTTCAATCTTGCTCACTGAGCTTCTTAGATGACGTTTGCAGTAGAAGAAATAATAATTTATATTTTTACATTATTAAGAACATTTGTTTTGTTTCTTTAATTTTTTCAGTTGCATTTCCAAGAGTTGGGAAAAATTAAAACTCTCAATTTCGGTCATCCGTAGTGGTCAGATTGTGTCTGGATGTCTAATCACGATCCTAATCCTATAGGTAACTTTAGGAAGCTCATTGCATTCTTTGAGGTTGCATGTTACTGTGGAAAATGTTGGTATTGGTGTTGGCAGGGCATCCCTCTGCATTTCACCGCCTGAGGTGTGTGTGGGGCGCGATAGGGGGTGTCTTGCACAGCTTTAGGGCATTGACATCATTGATTGCCAGGAGCTGAGCAGAGCTCTGGCCAATGCGTCCCAGGTTGCTAAGAGCTGGGCGAGGAGATGTGTATGGCCCTTACACATCTCCCACCCAACGGGGGAAAGGGGGTGGTGGCAGACACACTGCAAACATTGTGCAGCAGACCTGGCATGCTGCTCTGCATGCCGCTCCCTCATATGACCCAAAGAGATGCCGCCTGAGGCAACAGCCTCAGGCTGCCTAATTATAAGGATGGCCCTGGGTGTTGAAAGTACCAGAATGCTGAGGCAAAAAATATGTCTTAATCCATCTGATTAGCTGCTTCCAAGTAATCCTTTCTTTCTAAATTTATGTTTGTGTTCTCGTTTCTTCTTTACAAACAAATCCATTCTGACAGTTGCATCACTACCTGTCTCTCAGGAAGTTAATGATGCAAGAGGTATTGCTTCTCCTGTGCAATTTCAAAGGGAAACAGTTATTTGATTATAATATATTGCAAACACTTGGAAAGGTTTCAGAAAGCAAGCACCACAAGATGGCATTGAATATCATTGCCTTGTCTTAACTTCTCCCCATCATGCCATGGGAACCTCTCAACCTGGGGGACGCATATGCAAATATGATCTTACCATCAAATCAGAATCAGGCCACTCCTCTGCACTCCTCAGGCACCTCACCGGCCTTATGAGAGGCCCCTATGGTGCATTGTTAATGCAATTCTTTCCAGGGCCACATGGGGGATGCTATTGTTAATGCTTCTGGAGATACTAGTTGTCTGGAACAATATACATGTTATCTGTACATTTGGTGTAAAGTCAGACATCCTTAACTGCATGCTTGTTCCGGGTAATGGACACAAATTTTAGAAGCAAAAGGATAAATATGACTGCCAGGAAACTAGCATTTGCAGAATTAAAAAAGTAGTGATGGCAGCGTCCAAATTGCTGTCCTCAGTGGTTCTGCATAGGCTGCTGGAATCAATTGCTGAAGTGCACTTTCCCTTAGACACTCATATTTTATGGCAATCTAAAACTTTCACGCATCACTTAGGTATAATGAGCTCTGAAGAACCCTAACCCTTAGAACCCCAAAGTGTGTTGGCTTGCTACTTTCGAATATAGTATGTTGAAATAAAAATATTTGGACTTTCAACCATTGGTGTTGTATTTTTGTTCTCCTTAATCTCTTCTATTTATTTCTATTGTCAAGATGTAGCTGCTTGCAGGACTATGGACAATCACACTGGAAGGTGACTTGGTTGAGATTTTCTACGTATTCTATGCTCTGCCCATGTTAATGCCCTTATAAAAACCAACTTAGCGCCTGGATGTGCAGGATTTCGGTTGTCTCCAAAGCAGTTGTGTGACACCCAATACTGTCGATTTCAATATTTTTATTAAGTATTTTACATAGACAAAAAAAAACAACAGTACAAAATGTCCAATTATTTACCATACAAGCACTTATATATAAAAGGGGGGGGGGGGGGGGGTCATTCCCCTTCCACAGGCTCTATCACCCAATCACCCAATACTGTTTTATCTAATACATGCTGAAAAGCAAAGTGCATTCCAGGACTGGGTTCTACTACAGACAGGAAGGAGTGGACACTGATAGACCCTGGTCTTCTCTACTCTGTAACCCACATTTCAAGGTTTGTTGGAATTCACCAACATAAATGTGTATATTTGCTCTAAGTTCTTTGCTACAGTTTTCAGTGGCTGGGTCTCGCATGCAACCAGTTGCCAAGTAAAGTGATCCTGTCATAAAATTAAAAATGCACCTGTATAAGAAGACTCTCAATACCTTTCCCACTACCCATGCCAACAGAAGACCTCTCCATTCAATACATATCTTCTACTGGTGTCCAAAGGAAAACCAACGTTCAGCAGTGTCGGAACAATGAACCCTTAGCAGCAAAGAGTATTTCAGGAAATTAAAGTAGAACTGGAGCCAAAAGGGTTAGAAACCCTTTTTATCTGCGTCCCATTGGAGAGATTTCACTTCACTTTCTTTGTGATAAACACAACAGGAAGTGAGAGGAAATGCCTCTGAAGAGAGGCAGATCCTTGGTGGACTGCAAGGTAATCAGAACTAGTGTCCTAGTGGTCCAGAACTAGTGGTTGGGGTGCTGGTAATGCACAGTCGGGGGAAGAGGGAGGAAGGATGGTGGGCTAAGCAACTGTGTGGGGGTTTGTTTTGGTCATAGTGGTGGGGGATGGTGGCGGTTTCCGCTCTTGGGCATCCTGCCCAGCTCCCTGATGTCACTGGTTGCTTGGATCTTGGCGGGATGCCGGCCATAGCATCCTACGCAGCTCCTGGCAACCAGTGACATCAGTAAGTTTGGGGGGACTGCGGCCAGAGCACCCAAAGAGATGACACCTAACCTATGGCATGCCTCACTACAGGAACAGCCCGGGGGGGGGGGGA
>NW_017307935.1:209205-252082 GCF_000935625.1 Nanorana parkeri | reverse complement strand
GGGGGGGGGGGGTTCTGATCTCTCTCCACTCTATCAACATAAAAAAAATTAAAAAAAATCTTTAGCTTCATTTGCTCTTTAACTGTGAATTTAAAGCAATGAAATACACAAGTTAAACGTATATGGGTGAACTATTATGCATGTGTTAAGGTCAGTGCTACTCTCTTCATCACTACACTGTGAGTGCCGCCCTCTTAGGTTTTGTTTTGCTCCTGGATCTATATCAGATACTGTATCACTCTTGCAGACTTCATATACATTCAGTTTGCTAATTGTGCTGTTTGAGTCCTTACAAGAACATATACAACATCAAATCCTTGATGAAGGGGGAGCGTTAAGACCCCTGAAATGCTGTTTTGTTAAATTTTTTTGGTAAACAATTACAGTTTCTTCGGACTCATTTGTTGTTGGGTGTTTTTAATGCTTTAGCCTTTTGGACTCTGATTCTGGGTACCCAGTTAGGGTGACCCTGTCTGACAAGAGTAGCTTTGCCAGGGCCATTGAGCCTTAAGCTGGCCGTACACCTTACAACCATCGCAAGATTTTCGTCTTGGACAGGCAGATCGTACTTTAGATGAGGGGTGGGCTTCCGATGACTGCAATGCTGAACGGGCAGTGTGCGCTTGCGCACACCGGCCCGTGCAGCATTTGTCTTACAAGCAGGCCACAAACCCGCTGAAAATCGTACGATTCTCGGCGGGTTTTCAAACATGCTCGTAAGACAAAAGACGTGCGACCGTACAGTAGAAACGGTCGCACCCCATTCCATACACCTGCCGATTATCATACGATCGCTGGATTTCCCGCGATTATCATACGATAATCGGCAGGTGTATGGACACCTTCAGAAATTGGTCTGACATCCTGTGATATAGCACCATTGATTATTGGTATTCCATGCTCCTCTGTCTGTGAGGGACAACCCCGAATTGAGGGTGACTTTTGCCTTTTATTACCTATTGAGGGACCATTATAGGGCTTATTGGGCTTTAAAACAGATGATGTTTAAAGCAGAATGTGCATTTTGCTCACCATTGCCATAAATTGTATTTCTCTTACTGATGATACATCACTGAAAGCTTTTCTCCCTGCTTCCCCCAATGGACCATAAATCCTCATCCATTATGGCCCATCCTCTATTGATCGAGCTGGTGCTCACTAAGCACATTCTACAGAGTTTCTCTATTGCATAATCCAGTCTAATGGCAGCTGACCAGGAGGATATATTTCTTTAGTAAAAAAAAATTAAAATGCTTTCCTGGCCAAAGTCCTACGCCTCGTCTCAGATCTCACAGCCTGTGTACTAGTTGGCGGAGATTCAGTCAAGAGATATTTATAAAAGAAAAATATTTACTCTAAAATAAGATAACATTTATACCAGAAATAAAAGGCTTCTTCAAGCACATCTGCAGATCTCGAACAGGTCACATGTTTTTATGCTGCCAATGGACAGGCTGGTATGTTTCTGAGGATGGCTGGTGGGTTATGTGCAACGTATGGGATAAGGGATGTCTGATAACCGGGGAAACGCGTCTTCTCCTACAGAGACGCTGGCCATTGCAAGCAATTCTCAGGTTTAAAACTTGCCTTGTAAATAATATCTAAGGCTGCTGCAAGATGGGACTGTAAATTAATTATTTGTAGACCCGTTCTCTACTTTTTTACAGGCTCCTGGACCGCCCATTCTACCCAAAGATGAACTTTGCAAGCTGTACAGTGCCAGACGTGTTGAGCTGGCTCCCTAATTGAATTACTTTACTTTTATTTTGCTGATATATCAAAATAAGACATGCCTTTTCTCAGGTCAATCATTTGGTTTAAAGAAGTGGTTCTCAACCTGTGTAACCCCAGGACCTACATTTGTCTTCGGTCATTAAATCGCGACCCAAGTCGCACTGCAATGGAGCGCAAGGCAGTGTGGGCTGCTGCGCATTCCTGGAGCTTCATCCACATGTGCATTGCTCGTACAGCTCCCATGTGTACCTGTAGAGGTGCCAGGAACCAGAATGTGATGTCACTCCAGTACAGGCACCTCTACAGCACATGCGAAGGAGCTATAAGCAATGTACATATGGATGAAGGTCCCTCGCGGCCATACCCCTAGCCCACCTCACCTCAAGTCAACACCTGGCACCGGGCAGCATATTTTGAATGGTTGCTCAGTGTAAGATTGGACAGTGCTGCGCTAGGGGGAGGCTGAGTAAACTCTCACCTAGAAAAGTGGAAGGCATATGGCCATCCACTGAACAAGGGGTCGCGACCCACTTTTGGGGCACGACCCACCAGTTGAGAACCAAGGGTTTAAGGGTTAGTCTACCCAAAAAATCATATTTCACTTCTCGGCAAATGCTGGATCGTTAGAGGACCTGTCCGTTCCTTATATCTTTTGCATGTCTAGATCTCTAATTTTGAGCTTCCAGCAGTACCCTTCTGATGGTGTAGACATCAGAGGGTCTCCTGCTGTCCATGTTATAAATGTAATTTGCTTTACATTATGGATAATGCAACAACAGGACTGGGAACACCAAGGATCCAATGGGTTGTAAGAGAAATGGTGAGACTCCAAGAAGGGCAGAAACAGAACTGAGGTCATACTTTTCAGGTGTGGTGTGTTTCATTTACGTGCACCATGTTCTGCAATGCAGTTCCCACAAAGCATGGTAGTGCATTACCGCGTGTTGTGGACTTGTGCATTGGAGCTACACTTTCTCAGTGTGTTGGGGTGTCATTTAAAATTAATGGCATCACAATGCGCTAAAACACATGTAATGTTCCTTGCAGAAATGGCCACATTACCGCACCTCCGCAAGAAAAGTGTGAACCTGCCTCTGGGCCCTTAAAAGTTCAATTGAAGTGCATTATGAATGGGCTGCCAATGCACCACAATGGATGAAAAAATGTACATGATCCTTCTTTTAGCAACATAGCGCAACACAGCACACAGTATGTGCATTGCGATGTGCTGCGAGATGACGTGCATTAAAATCTACTGTACAGTGTACTGGAATGCCATTCGCAATGAATGGCACCACAACGCAACACACATAGAGCAGGTGCATTGCCATTAGTTGCGCTGTGTGTAACGTGCATAGCCAGTGTGAATGGCCCCTAAGAGCAACTTAGCAGGTGGTTCAGCCAAGCAGGCTGAAGGTGGACTGTCCCTTTAAGTTAACTGGACTGCAGAGAATCATAGTTAAACATTTCTTTTATATTGAAAATAGTTTCTTTACCCTTGCCCTCCCACCGCCACTGAGTACTAGACAAAATAACTTTGTTGGGAGGGCAAGGTCACAGCTTTATTGACGTATTATCATCATATAAAACATAACTCCCTTTTCTGTTTACATTAAATCGCTGCTCAACTCCCAAGAGGCCAGCAAGCCCACTTCCTCCCACTTATAACACTTTGCTTGTCTTTACCCCTTTGTAAGCTATCCCCCAATTAATAATTGATTACGCCCCCGTATACAGGAGGGGTCCATTTTACTGACCACATCCTTACTGCATGATTCCAGCAATCAAGGCTCCCTCTCCTTTCAGGTCACGGGATCTGCCATTCCTGGGATAAAAATGAATGCTCCTTCCCGGGGGCACTTCCATCATTTTTCAAATTAAAAATATAGACCATCAACAATCCTTAGACCAGGGGTAGGCCACCTAGACACTACAGCTGTTATGGAACTACAAGCCCCATGAGGCATTGCAAGACTATGACACCCACAGACATGACTCCCAGAGGCAGAGACATGGTGGGATTTTTAGTTTCTTCATAGCTGGAGGTTTCTCCGGAAATTACACACATCTGCGTGGGTTAGCATCAGCAAAGGGCACTACAAGAAAAGGAATCTTACTGCTTGTCTTCTTCCACAGCAACCAAATTCTGTTATGGTTGTGAAGTTAGTAGTATTCCAGAATATAAAAGTACTGCCGAGAATGGTATTCTTCCCCCCCCAAAAAAAACAGGTAGATGGAGAGTCCCTCTGCACTCCTTACAACGCTCCCAGCCTATATAGAAGATGGTGCTTGCAGTGATGGCCACGGATGGTGCCGTGCAAACACAAGACAGAGGACAGGAATCACCAGCACTCAATACTATCAATAAATATGTCCATTTATTAGACACATCGTCACAGTGAGGAAAGCCAATGTTTCGGGGCCACGCAGGGTCCCTTCATCAGGGCAAAAGAATGAGACACATTTACATATATACACATTTATATATTTACATATTTATTGATAGTATTGAGTGCTGGTGATTCCTTTCCTCTGTCAAAAAAACCAGGAACACTTAAAGCGGACCTTTACACTCAAAAATCAAATTCTCCCAATGCATCCCTCTATGTATGATGAATGATAATAACATAGACATGTCAGGTGTAAAATGCTGTGATTATGAGATACTTATACTTGCAGAGCATTCACTTCCTGTTTTCAAAGGGCAAAATTACTTCAGTTTGCCAAAGCAACACACACTGGGATTGCCTTGTCAGCAGAGCATTGCTTGGGAAATCTCCTCTGTAATCTCACGAGATCTCAGGGAAAGGCATTTTCCTCCCCTGAGATAATGTGCATGGTCACATGTCCTAGTCACATGTCTAGTCACATGTGCCACGAAATCCCGGAAGTAAAAGGAGAGATAGTAATCTGCCCTCAGTAAACATGGCCGCTGCCAGAAGACTGGGGAAGAAAAGAGAAACAAGGTCTGCAAAGAATACAAAGCCGGCAATTATCTAGAAGTATGTGTTTTGTAGATGGTTATTACTAAATAAAGGTGTGTTTGTTGTTATTTTAAAGATATGGGTAAAAGTCCGCTTCAAAGACACTGTATCACACAGATCTACACATCAGTCCTGCAAAAGGAAAGACAGTTGTACACAAAAGAGACACAAGGGGAACTCAGTCCACAAATTCCAAAAAAAATGGAACAATCGGGAACTGTGTGCTATGTTTGTGTGTTGATGTTTCCATGTTATTGTCTAACCCAACTTCTAATTTCCCCCCTGACAATTCTCGGGCAGCCCCCTCCCCTTGTTGTCTTAGTTCCTATAAAAGCTTAAAGTGATATTCCCCATTTCTCTTTTTTTTTTACAATTTATTGACCCAGTTTAACTCTTTGACTGCCAGTGACGTATGTTATTTGTCATGGCGCTTAATAGATTTTAACAATGGAAGGCAGCAGTATGTCAATCACAATCTCTCCGATAAAAGTAAACTGTGGTGAGTCTCCACAAAGCTGCCCGATTTACTTCTACCAACCCCACATGGCCCCCCCTCAGCGGATCTGGCACGGCATCCATCTGATTGTATTTCTGGTCATATTTTGCATTTCTTCTTGGCAGCTAGCAACTTCAGAATGGCAAACAGGGTGGTGGGGGTGAACACGAGTAATTGCTGTTCTCCTTTCCGCTCAGAATATGTCACAAACAAAATTTTTTAGTGTTTTCTGTAGGACCTACGCTTTTAGTGTGGTTTTGGGTGTCTGGTTTTGGTGCAAAAAAAGGAAGTGTGGCCCGCACGCCAAAGAATGATTCAACTATTCATTTAGACACAACAGTTTTGCAACATTTCAGGTGCACAGGACACCCTTCATTAGACAACTGTGACTCTGATCTGGTTTTGTTGAAGACACACACTGGGGGTCTTATGCGTTTATTACAGGTATTTATATAGCACGGACAATGTACACAGCACTTTACATGCACATCAGTCCCTGCCCTAAAGGAGCTTACTATCTAAGGTCCCTATCTCACATGCACATGCTAGGGCCAATTTAGACTGGAACCAATTAACCTACCAGAATACCTTTGGAACGTGGGAAGAAAACCATGCAAGTACAGTGAGAACATGCAAACTGCATACATATAGTGTCCTGGCCAGCATTCAAAATGAGGACCCCAGATCTGCAAGGAAGCAGTGGTAACCACTAAGCCACCGTGCTGCCTACTGGGTCTTCATCTGTCTTGAATAAGGCTGGGCTTTTGGTGTGTCTCTGCACCTGGGGAACATGGGGCCACCTCCAACACATACCTTCTCTCAATGTTTGCATTTCTACATATATGTTTCGGGTTGGGAACTCAGATAGCTTGGAGCTAGGGACTGCGCCTTTGTGCGGGTTTTGTATGGCTTTGGGGATCCTGTAAAAACTTTCAAGGCTGTAACATGCAAGTTGGAAATGAGAAGCAGCAGCTGGCAATGGTTAATCATATTTCATCCGAGCCTGGTTGGCTGATATGCTGTCCCGTTTTATAAAGACTTTTCGCCAAAACCACAAAAGCATTTTTTTACGGACCACGTTGTGATGCAGTGGTGCTGATTTAAGGTGTGAAGACCGATTTGCAAAGCGAATATTCACTTCGCTTGTTGAATATAGTTAAGCTGTGTTCACTTACATAACTGATAATGAAATTCCATGGAAGGAAAAAGTATTGCTTTTTTTTATTTCCTTGCACATGATTGGATATTCAAAGTGAACACAGCTTCTACCTCTTTATTAAGCTAAGTGAACAAGTGTCTATTCTTGTAGTGCAGCAATTCTTAACGGGAACCCTTAAAATAAACTTCCAGTCTCAGGTAACCCCTCCTAAAAGGTTATTATATCTACGGCTCATGGTATATTAGCATGATCAAAAAGTTGTAGATATTATTATTAAGGAATAAGGTTTGTAACACCCAGGGTGGGCAGGAAGAGAGTAAAAATATTACTGTGCCTTTCCATTTGTGGTCAGTGGAGAAACGCCCTTTTTTTTATTGGTGGTTGTCAGTGGCATAGTGCTTCTCCTACACTGAGGGTCAGTGGAAAAGTGTTCTTTACATCAGTGATCAGTGCCCCCTTACACATTGAAATCAGAGAAAAGTTTTCCTTTTTCATTAGTGGTCAGTAGAAGAGGCGCCCCCTTTACAATAGTGGCAAGTGGGAGAGGTACCCCCTTACATTGGTGGTCAGCACCCTTATGGTCACCACACACGTTACAATCTGACCATACAATCTTTGTACAATAAACATTAGATTTACCCAAACTATGTAATATGAACACCTATCTAATCTATACAATCAATCTGCTTCCAGTCAGGCAAGCCCCCGCACTACATAGTTGTTGGTAAATCTAAAGGAAATTGTGCAATCAGATTGTAAGGCGTATAGTGAGCTTTAGCTCGGTGGTTAGCAGAAGAGATGTCCCCTTACATTGGTGGTGAGTAGAAGAGGTGTTCCCCTACAATAATGGCCAGTGGGTGAAGTGCCACCTTACATTGGTGGTCAGTAGAACAGGTGCCTCCTTACAAGAGTGGCCAGTGGGAGAGGTGACCTCATTTTTTGGTGGTCAGTGGAAGAGATGCTCCCTTACAATAGTGACTAATGGGAGAAGTGGCACCTAACATTGGTGGTCAGTAGAAGAGATGTTCCCTTACAATAATGACCAATCTGGGAAGTGGCACCTAACATTGGTGGTCAGTAGAAGAGATGTTCCCTTACAATAATGACCAATCTGGGAAGTGGCACCTAACATTGGTGGTCAGTAGAAGAGATGTTCCATTACAATAGTAACCAATGGGAGAAGTGCCACCTTACATCGGTTGTCAGTAGAAGAGATGTCCCCTTACAAAAATAGTCAATGGGAGAGGTACCCGCCTCACACTGGTGGTCAGTAGAAGAGGTGCCCCCTTACAATAATGGGCAATGGGAGAGATGCCACCTTACATTGGTGGTAAGTAGAAGAGATGTCCCCTTACAACAGTGGTTTTTGGGAGAGGTTCCCCTTTACACTGGTGGTCTGTTAAATGTCTTGTTACATTTCTGGTCATTGTACTGCCCCCCGTTGAGTGTTGTCAGTACTAGAACTATGTAGGCACCATCAGATGGGAAAGCAGTCATACCGTTGCTTACTGCTCAAGGAATTCCATTGAAATCTCTAAAGGAACCTCAGGATTCCACGAAACCTGAGAAAGTCTGCTTTATAAATCAATCCCAATGTTTCTGTACAGTAGTACAGAGTCTACTGGGAAGTGGCACCTAACATTGGTGGTCAGTAGAAGAGATGTTCCCTTACAATAGTAACCAATGGGAGAAGTGCCACCTTACATCGGTGGTCAGTAGTAGAGATGTCCCTTTACAATAATAGTCAATGGGAGAGGTACCCGCCTCACACTGGTGGTCAGTAGAAGAGGTGCCCCCTTACAATAATGGGCAATGGGAGAGATGCCACCTTACATTGGTGGTAAGTAGAAGAGATGTCCCCTTACAACAGTGGCCGTTGGGAGAGGTTCCCCTTTACACTGGTGGTCTGTGAAATGTCTTGTTACATTTCTGGTCATTGTACTGCCCCCCCTTGAGTGTTGTCAGTACTAGAACTATGTAGGCACCATCAGATGGGAAAGCAGTCATACCGTTGCTTACTGCTCAAGGAATTCCATCGAAATCTCTAAAGGAACTTCAGGATTCCACGAAACCTGAGAAAGTCTGCTTTATAAATCAATCCCAATGTTTCTGTACAGTAGTACAGAGTCTGATTGCAATAAATCTTTCTACACGGTTTACAACCAGTACTGACATGCTGACAAAGCGTATTAACACCGACACACCTCCATATTTACAGGTGACAGGTGCATTATACCTCATGTGCAGTAAGTCAGCTATATCACAACACACATGAAGAAACAAGTGCGAGCCAAATGCTCACTTCCACCTACCGAGCCAGTAGTGCAGGTTGTAGAATTTGCTGTTGTTCTTCGTGATAGTATGCAGAATGATATAAGCATCTCCCACAAAGAAATTGCCGTTCAGATTCTCCGGTACCGGAGCCAGGTCCATTTTTTCTATCCTCCATATCTGCAGACCGGATTTTGCGCCGGCGTTCTCAAACTCCTTGTGATAGAGAACCATGGCTCTTCCCTGGACAGCGCACAAGAAGTTTGCAAACGGAGCGATTGACTTACGTCCCTGCTAGCAGCCAGCAACATGCAGGATTACTGTACAATACTGGAGTTATATAGTCAGGACAGGAAAAGGGAGGGCCTGGGAGGTGTGTACAGTGATCAGTCTCGGCTTTGGCGGAGAAACAGCAGCTACAGAGACTTTATTCATGACTGCGAGCTCAGAAGAAGAAGCAGAGCTATTTTCATTTTGCAAGTGTTTATATTACATAGAGAAACATAGAAGAGTGATGGCAGAAAGAAGAGGAAGTGGTCCATCGGGTCTGCCCCTTAGGGGGGTAAGGGAGTTATTTTTGGTCTTTTAAAAAAAATGTAAAAATTTTTCTTTAACCTTTTTGTCTAAGAATAGACCTGTGTTTATCCCATGCATGTTTAAAGAGGAACTTCACCCTCCCTAGTTAAAACTCCCCCCTAGCTAATAAATGTCCTTGTAGGAGAATAAAAAAAAAATGGTTACTAGTTGAAGGAGTTCAGCGTTGTCTACCTTAGTTTAGCTGGATGAGCAGCGCTAAAAAGTTCAGATAGTAAACATATTGAACTATTACCAATACGTTTATGTTGAATATCCGTAGAGTGATTAAATTAGATAAAATAGAGTGAAATGTACACCTCGTGTGACGAGTGATAACTCCTATTAAAGTGTAACAAAGTGTTTAATTGAAAGCTGCCGTACTATAAACCCGTAGGTCTAGAGTATATCAACCGGATATACAGCGCTAATAATTCAATTAGTGGTTATTAAAGTATAAGTGTATACATCCAAACTGTTTTTACAGACAATAGTGTCTACCTTGCAGCTGAAGTTTACCTTGCGCTAACTTGCTCTCACGTTGCCACCTTGAGACTCCTCGTTGTCAAGATTTCCTAGTGTCCCTCCCCTTCTTGTGTTTTATTGTTTTATGTCAATGTGGCCTGTCCTTCTACAGTCCCCAAAAAAGTGACGCATACCGTTTGGGATACTTTTATTGCATATCTTCGATATAGATGTACTGTAGTTGCATCCCATTGGCTATGATTTTATATCTATGACCTCACAGGCCACTTTGTCTATGGCTGTTGATGTTCCTGTGTTTGTGCCATTAGGTTTCACGCATGCCGCAGGCCTTCAAGTATTTTGGACCTGGCTGAGACCTGTAGGATGTTTGAATACACATGGGGGGATTCTGCGCATGCACAGGTATGAACAGGTCTTCCAATATGCCAGACCTGCTGAGAACTGTAGAATGCCTGCGCAGGTACGGGCAGATTTTGTGCATGCATAGTCATGCAGCAGGTCTTCAAGTATTTAGGACCTGGCTGTAAACTGAGAGATGTCTGCACAGGTACTGGGGGATTCCGCACATGCGCAGACATGCAGCAGGTCTTCAATTATTTTGGACCTGGCTAAGACCTGAAAGATGTCTATGCAGGTAAGGGGAGATTCCGCTCATGCGCAGGTCTTCATGTATTTTGGACCTGCCTGAGACCTGTAGGATTTCTGCGCGCGCACGGGTGGATTCTGCTTATGTACAAATATGCTGCAGATATTCAAGTATTTTGGACCTGGCTGTAAACTGAGAGGTGTCTGCGCAGGTACGGGGGAATTCCGCTCATGCGCAGGCATACAGCAAGTCTTCACGTATTTTGGACCTGGATGAGACCTAAAGGATGTCTGCGCAGGTAAGGGGGGATTCCGCTCATGCGCAGGCATACAGCAAGTCTTCACGTATTTTGGACCTGGATGAGACCTAAAGGATGTCTGCGCAGGTAAGGGGGGATTCCGCTCATGCGCAGGCATGCAGCAGGTGTTCACGTATTTTGGACCTGGTTGAGACCTGTAGGATGTCTGCGCGCGCATGGGTGGACTATGCTAATGTACAAATATGCTGCAGATATTCAATTATTTTGGACTTGGCCGAGACCTGAGGGATGTCTTCACAGGTACAGGGGAATTTTGAGCATGCGCAGACATGCCACAGGTCTGGTCCAGGTCCAAAATACTTGAAACAGACCCTCAGTACACATGATGGAAACTCACAGCCCCTCACTAAAACACACCCCAGACATGCCCCAGGAGGCACCCCAGGAGTGAGTACTATGTCATCCTTGCCTAGACAGGAAATTAGGACGTGGGGGGTCACACTACTGGAAAAGGTATAACAAAAAAATCCATCTATATGTTTTTGTAAAGCAAAAGGAGGACAGAGCAGCTGAGAGAAGATTTGTCTAATGGGTCCGCTTCAAATTCACTTACTGTTGACTGACTCACTACCTATGCTGGAAGTCTGCTCCACGCATCCACTACTCTTCCAATAAAATACTGTTCTCTAATGTTACAGTTGGACTTTGTTGCTGTTACGAGCCCATGCTCTTGATCTCAGCTTCATGCTGAAAATAATGCCCTCCTGAACCTTGTTCATACCCTTCATGTATTTAAAGGCTTCAGTCATTTCCTCCTTCTCCTCTTTCCTTGTGGATGTACATGTTAAAGTGTATGTAAAGCCACAGGATCTGTGAATGGAGAAACTATAAGTCCCGTCTGCCGCCGCAGTAGAGAGACTTTTATTTCTCAATACAGCTTAAGTCTGATCGTTCCGTCCCCGCTATATGTTGCCCTGTGGCCTGATCATGGCTCAACATGCAGCTAAACCCTCCTATTCTGCAATAAGCCAGGCTGAGTGAAATCTTGATGCTTTAATAACAAAACAGGGTGAGTAAAACTGGTAAAAGAACATAGAAACTGGAACATAGAAACATACAATCAGTATATAAAACAAGTAAATATAGAGTCAGCTCACAAATATTGAGAGAAACAAGTACGTCTATACCAGCGATGCTGCCTAACAAGGATTTGGGCTCTTTCCTCCAGACACCTGGCAGCGGATTCTTCTTTCCTCTTTCTAAAATAGGATCTGAACTCCCAAGATGCACCTGTTTCTTTCTCTTTGGGCAGAGGGATGTTGGGAGTATTTTCTTATTAAAGGAAAACAGTCTAAGCTGCTGCAAATTGAGAGGTTTTCTCTTCAGCTCCATCTTGTTGCTGATTTTGATATTGTAGGTATATAAACTAATCAATTCTAATTGCCAGAAGCAGAACAGTGATGACAATACCACACTTGTAGTCCATTCATACTTCCTCCCGTCCTTTAGCTAAAAGTCCGTACCTTGTTATAGTCAGGGGCTGGGAGGAAAAGTCTGCAGGAGCCAGAGCATTGCATTGTTTCCGGTTGCAGTGCTATGCAAAAATATAATGAATGCAAATGTTTTCTTTTTCTAATGTGTGCACATGTATTTTTCTTGCATACCCCGGACTATATATTCAAAAAGACTACTGTTCCCCTTTAAGTTCATATCTAAGTTCTTTCACACGTGTTTTGTACGGACAATAAGGAGCCGCAAAGTACAGGAAAAGGAAAATCATAAAACACGTCACAATCAAATGACCAACATCAGATGTTTTTCCTTGGAAAGCTAAAACATAATTCATATCTTACATTGTCTTGTTCTTTAGAAAAATGCCTATTCTTAAAACAAAGTCTGCATTTTAAAGCACAATTTCGTATACTACCATCCCATATTCCTCCAATAACCTCTGCAATATGTCCTCATAAATAGATTGTGCCTTCAGGAAAGAGGTGGAGCTTTGCCACTCTGTGATTGACAGTTGTAGGATGTTGATTTTTTTTCTGGTGATATTTTGTGCCTGAAGAGTGGTGGAGCGCAACTACGGCAGCAAACACACCATTGCAAGGCATGACATATGATGCAGTCAGAGTTCTGTTAATGGAAGACCCTTACGGACTGTAGTGTCCCTCCCTTTGGCCAGGTTCACACCTGGGCGATACGTGACCGCGCAGCCAACGTGCACGAAACCACGCAGATGGCCACGCGGTCACGGAATCGCACACCACCTCTAATCGTGCTGGCAGTGCCATTCTTTTCTGATGACAGCCCAGCGTGGTTTCCCGCTGCGAATCCGCCTGTGCAATCACGCGCGAATGCGGCTGACAAAAACACGTGGTGCATGTCGTGTAAAAAGGTACATGTACCTTTTTTCAGTGATTGCCGCACGGATAGAACCCCATTGAAAGCACACAATCACGCGGTCCCGGGACACGCATCTAGGGATCGCCCCAGTCTGCACCAGCCCTTAACTCTCTGTCCTTTTAACATTCCAGAAGTCAGAACCACCAGGGACTCTGTGAGACAGATTTGAATTTTCAGCTTTTGACACAACATAAAATGTGCTGGTGACAATGGACTGGGATAAATAGAAGGAATGAACCTCCCCAGCAGGGACACAGCAATAAAAAACTCTACAGTGTGGTGTCACAAAAAGGGGGGTGCGGGGGGTGTGGCCTGCACCCGGGTCTCACCATTGGAGGGGTGACACCAAAATGACTGACAGTCATTTTGGTGTCACCCCCAATGAAAAGTTGGGCACTTGGTCATGGTCCGAGAGCACGACAGTGTCAGAAGAGAAGGGATCCGGCGGGTGAACCTGATCCCACCGGGTGAACGTCCCCCTCCTCTCTCTGCCGGCGTCCATCACCAAGATGGCCGCCGCCAGGAGTCAATTAGATGATCGCGCATGCGCTGCGACGTCACGCACGTGCGCAATGACATCACGGCAGGGTGTCACCGGGTCTCAGCTCCAGATGACACCCGACCTCGGGACGCCCCTGCTCTACAGAGCTTCTAACCTTCCCCACTATTTCCCTAAAGTTTGGCTAGATTTACACTTATAAGGTGAACCTGAACTCAATAAGATTTTATGTCTTAACATTTTTATTCTACCTTTTGTGTTCCTCCTTAAAAATAGCAGAGCGCTTCCTGTGCCTAGACACTCCACTATCTTGAGCCTCATAGCTGTATGTCTGGCGTCTGAGATCATCTAAGACATTGCTGCCTCTGACTGCTCGGCCTCTCAGGAGGTTTGGAGTGAGATTTGGTGAAGCCTCTACTGTGTTGCTCACTGTGCTCCTTGATGGAGAGGAAGTACCTGAGGACCTGCAGTGCAAGGATTCCTGTGCTTCTGCCTCATTCATTCTATGGATCTGTGGTTTGTTTACCTCATCTGCTGCTTCTTCAGTATTCTCTCCACCAGTCATCAAATCGCCAGTCATCAGGTCTGACATGAGGAAGCAAAACCCTGTTTCTACAAAGCTGGAAAATAGTGACAGATTACTGAGAAAATGTGTGTACTTTGAGCCTCATAGCTGTAATGTGTAAAGATCAGTGGCTAGTCTTGCCACCGTTTTTTCAAGCGAAACACGAACACTCTAGCGACGCGCAGACATTTTTTTTGGGAGAATAAGTCATAGCTTATTCATATGTAAATAGCGCCACCCGTTCATATGTAAATATCACAGTTGAGACTATTTTCAGTGGGGGACCAGTAGCCCTTATCTTAATTTTGGTTGCCCCTGTCTGCTTGACATCTTGTGTCCGGGTTTCTGCTGCCATGAAACCCGGACACAGCATTCAAAACCCGGACTGTCCGGGTCAATCCTGGACAGGTGGCAACCCTATCAGTGGCAGAGAGCCTACAGGCAGTACTAGTGAATAGTCATTCACCCTCTGCTGGCCATTTTATGGGCACAGATTCCAAAGTTTAGGTGCACAACCAATTCAAATTCATACATGTGATTATCGCTGGTTTCTATTGGTTACAGCACTTTAACCCCCTGCCAGGTTAATAAATCTGCAGATGACACAGCCCTACAATAGAAGAGCTTTTATACTTACCTCTCCAACAGCATGTGTTTCCTATCTTCCCTCCGTTCCAGCATTGGAGCCTCCATAAGATTTTTCCCCTTTCCACAATTTTGGGATTATCAGAAGCTTGTGTCCCCCACCATTCATTCCATCCTCCTACCTTTATGACACTACCTGACTCAGCAGTGACTTAGGGGTTGAAGAATGGAACCACGATATGTGATAGAGGTCACAAGCATCCAACATTCCCAAAAGTCTCAAATGCTGAAGAGTCTTATGGAGGTTGGAGCCCTGAAATGGATGGAAGGATGGAGGCATGGGCCTCTGGAGAGGTGAATATATACTGTACGCTCTTCTGTTGAAGGGACCTTTTAGCTGCATTTCTATTAAAGTGAAAGGGTCAGTTTAGGAATTCTTAAAGTAGGCCAAAGCCTACTTGGGAATTGACTTGAGAACCGTGAAGCCACATTGCTAATCAGTGAGCATCAGTGTCATACCAAATGATGACTTGAATCCCTGACAATTACTTTTGTCACATGCTCCTGAGTTGTAGCTCAGAGTTTATTCTATATCTGATGTAACTGAATCATTTAATTATTTATATCATAGAGCTTCCTTCTCTTTCTCTTATCTTCATTATTATTACTTAACAGCATGACTATCCTCCCACACATACTGCATGACACTTGTGGGACCTCAGCTTTGTATTCTTCTTCTTGTGTTCCTGTTCTTAGATGACATGTCCGTGTTGTAGGGCAGGGGTCAGCAACCTTTTCCACATTAAGTGTCATATTCACAAGCAATAGAAATCTGGCATGCCAGTGAACAATAGCACAATGTAGTCTTAGTTTGTTTTCACACATACTGTTTGCACACACACAAGCACAAAACTTGTTCAGCCCCAATGCATGCACTTCAGAATTCAGATCAGCTCCAATACATGCACTTCAGAATTCAGATCAGCCCCAATGCATGCACTTCAGAATTCAGATCAGCCCCAATGCATGCACTTCAGAATTCAGATCAGCCCCAATGCATGCGCTTCAGAATTCAGATCAGCCTCACTGCATGCACTTCAGAATTCAGATCAGCTCCAATGCATGTACACTATATTGTCAAAAGTATTGGGACGCCTTTACACGCACATGAACTTAAATGGCATCCCAGTCTTAGTCCGTAGGGTTCAATATTGGGTTGGCTCCGCCCTTTGTCGCTATAACAGCTTCAACTCTTCTGTAAAGGCGTCCACAAGGGTTAGGAGTGTGTCTACGGGAATGTTGGACCATTTGTGAGGTCAGGTACTGATGTTGGACGAGAAGGCCGGGCTCGCAGTCTCCACTCTAATTCATCCCAAAGGTGTTCTATTGGGTTGAGGTCAGGACTCTGCGCAGGCCAGTCAAGTTCCTCCACCCCAAACTCCCCCATCCTTGTCTTTATGGACCTTGCTTTGTGCACTGGTGCGCAGTTATGTTGGAACAGGAAGGGGCCATCCCCAAACTGTTGCCACAAAGTTGGGAGCATGAAATTGTCCAAAATGTCTTGGTGTGCTCATGCCTTAAGAGTTCTTTTCACTGGAACTAAGGGGCCAAGCCCAACCCCTGAGAAACAACCCCACACCATAATCCCCCCTCCACCAAACTTTACACTTGGCACAATGCAGTCAGGCAAGTACCGTTCTCCTGGCAACCGCCAAACCCAGACACGTCCATCGGATTGCCAGACAGAGAAGCGTGATTGGTCACTCCAGAGAACACGTCTCCACTTCTCTAGAGTCCAGTGGCGGCGTGCTTTACGCCACGGCATCCCACGCTTTGCATTGCACTTGGTGATGTAAGGCTTGGATGCAGCTGCTCGGCCATGGAAACCCATTTCAAGGAATCTCTCTACGCACTGTTGTTGTGCCAATATGAAGGCCACACGAAGTTTGGAGGTCTGTAGCTATTGACTCTGCAGACAGCTGGCGACTTCTGCGCACTGTGCGCTACAGCATGCGCTGACCCCGCTCTGCCATATTACGTGGCCTACCACTTCGTGGCTAAGTTGCTGTTGTTCCCAGTTGCTTCCACTTTGTTATAAACCCAGTAACAGGTGACTGCAGAATATTTAGTAGCAAGGACATTTCAACACCTGAATCCAATAACTTGGAGGGGTGTCCCAATACTGTTGTCACTATAGTGTACTTCAGGCCATCAGATCATCTCCAAATGCAAGTGTAGCGCCCTTGCTCTAAGTGCTGTGACTACTTAAATGTAGTTTTCCTGAGACTGCATTCGGTGTGAATGATTGTATAGTCTATACTCATTTAGTTTTCTTCACCGTGCCTCTCAAGAACCCTCAGCTCTGATGTAAGCAGAGAGCTGGCTCTTGGGAGGAGTTATGCAAACATCCATATGCCTTGATGGGTGGATGTCAGTGTAGAGAAGTAGACGTTCCTAGGCAGGCTGCATATACATGCAAACCATACTAGGTAACACCCACATGTGATGCTTAGCATTCATGTTTAAAAGATCTTAAATCCAATGATTAAAAAGGCCAGGGACAGTCAGGCTGGGGAGGAAAGCTCTAGATGATACTGGTCATCCTCCAGCCTGGAAATGAGGCGGGCTCTGTCTGACTTGCTGCAGCTTCTAATGCACATTGTGAGAAACTCCCAGTGTGCAGTGACATCAGAGGAAGCAATTTCAGTCCAGGAGAGAAGCCGGAGCGACTGTGCAAGACTGAAGGGAAGGACGGAGTTCAGCTTTAATAAAGGGTTACCTTTAATCCCAATTAGAAGCCAGGCTGAGGATTTGTAGCTGTAGCAACCATAGTCGTAATTGCAGTGACAGTGTCTGACTTGTATCTCTTGATATCATTCAACCCTGGTAATCAGACCACCATAATAAAGCAAGGTTGTTTGCATAAAGATAAATAAAATTATGTTACTGTAACTGAACAAACTGAACAAGAGCAACAAACACTTTATTAAGTTCAAAGTTCAGAAAAGACTTTATTGAAGCCGATGCGCCGGGTTGCCATGGTGGTAGCACTGAGCTCTGGCCTTGAGTCCGGCCAAACAATATAGAAACGTCAAATATTCATGTTCATTAATGGATGGTCTAATGCTTGAATTTTTAGGTTAATGTATCCTGTTTCCCCGAAAATAAGACCTACCCCGAAAATAAGACCTAGCTGTGACCATTCCCAGGGCCGGTGGTGGCATAAGGGGGAACTTGAAGAGCGCGCGGGAGAGGCAGGAGAGAATCAGCGGTGCCAACGAAGCCAGCGCTAGAGGAAGCGAGGCGGCAGCGGAGGGAGCAGAGCCGCATAAGCAAATGACTCCTCTATAGCGCCGGTTCCTGTCACAGGCGGAGTGATATCAAATGCACTCGGCCTGTGAGGAATCCATAGTGAAAGTGCGCTTCACTAATTCTGGCCAGCGATTGGTTAGCAAATTGCTCTTGGAAAGGTACGGCACCCCTGAATGCCCTGATCGCCATATATTTGTGCATGAATACATGTAGACTTTTGTACATGAATAAGTGTGGATTGTTCTACATAAATAAAAATAAGACCTACCCCGAAAATAAGACCTAGTGTGTTTTTTTGAGCCAAAAAAATATAAGACAGTGTCTTATTTTCGGGGAAACACGGTATTAAGAAAAGCAGTTATTATTCTGTGGCCTTCAGCACTTTATCCAGCCTGGGTTATGAAAACATTAATTTTATCTATTAGAAACCCAATATACTTCTGCTGATGGTGCTCTGAGCTGCATTGTACAGGATAAGATACAGTATATAATCAGATGAGGACGATCCCAGAAAATGTTTCGATCCCACTCAGAATATAACAATAAATGCACAGCAAATAAACTCTATGGTCAAAGGTTTGTGGATCCATAACAGATGGTTGGGCTCCCACTACCTGTCCACAGGTGGTGTTTTTGTAAGGAAGTACTTACAACATTTTTACCTATTTTCCCATTGTAGTATTGTAACAAAGACTCTTCTCTATGATTGAAGGAATCAGAAGAAAGGGCGTCCATTGCTGGATGTGGAGGTCAATCTGGGGAGGCAGTCACTAAAGGAACACTTTTGTGGAAGACATCCCAATCTACCATGTGATCGCTCAAGAAAGCTCCCCTGGATGGAACCTGGGATTTCCAAGCATGCAATACGTAATAAGGCTCCAGAAGAAAAGGAGCGCTAGAAAGAACAAGTTGCAATTATTGGAGTTGAGTTACACTGTTCCTGTTGATGTGAGTTCCTTATCTGCTCATCAAGCTGGTGTTATCTTCTATGGTTATGTTCTGTTTATTATCAGTTCCTCAACAGAAATGAACTATGGGTCTGTTATCTCCAACAGTGATAACAAGAATTAGGTGCTATGGAAAGTGGCGTGAGTGCTGGTACAGGGATGGAGGTTGGGCCAAAAGCAAGGTGTGCAGCAGCGATACAATAGAACTACCTTGAGAAAGGGCAATACATCTACCTGGGTTGGTGCTGGTGTGAGGAGTCAGACTGGAGTGGATGATGATACATGAGGCCTTCTGAGATGAGTATCCAGACCAAAGGCTCTTTTGCAGCCACTTCTTGTCCACATGTACTCCAGCTATGGATGCATGGCAGTTCTTAGGGCTGGTTTCCCGATGGTGACAACAATGGAACAGGCCTGCACCATGTGTGTTGTGCCACTTGTAGTCTCCATTAGAATTACCATGTGACAGGGTGACAACAACAGAGAGCAATTGAGAAACAGGACCAAAGCGCATCACTCTATAGCAGGAAGTGTCTGAACAAGGACCTTCATGGCGGAATCACAAGGGATTCATTTAATGAAAACTGTGGATTTAAAATTTGTGAAATTACATTAACATATTAAAGCTAAGATATAACATTTTAGCATTTGAGTTAACATATGCGTTAAACCCCTTTTTTTTTTTTGTATGACTACATACAACATACAGGTACATGAAGGGAGCCATAGGTGCTAATGCCATCATTTGGTTGTACAGAGCTACACAGCGGTTGAGTTTTATTTAATCTGTTAGCAGTTGTTCTGCCGGGACTTTCTACATACTGGCTGATTTAAAGGTGGCCACTAGAGGGAGATGAAGAGCAAGTACGTAAGTCAGATAAAAAATTACTCTTCCCTAAACTTTACAATTATAACTCAAAAGTTGTACTCGCTGACAATGCCCTATAGCTTCCACTTAGCAGCACTGGTTAATAATTGATGCCAATTGTTGACAGAGGGAGGACATTTGTCGGCAATGAATATTAAATAACACCTTTTAGCCCCAGGACTCTTCTGCAAATTTGTTCTATGCTCTTTTGCACATAAAGCATTGTCAACCTTCAGCAAGGAACAGCAAGCCCTCAAATGGCAAGGTTAATAATTTATGAAAGCATCCGGAAAATGTATGACATGACTAAAGCACAATGACATACTATGGACTGAGCAGTGTCACTTTAAACGTTGCATGCAAACACAACATTTTACCGGTAATGCCGCAAACCACTTCAGTCAATGACTCTCCTTTTACCATCTGTTATGTTGTACTATCAATATTCCAGATAAGTATTGGTTACAGTGTAATAATCTCCGTGTATCA
Organism: Nanorana parkeri; assembly: GCF_000935625.1. Classification (NCBI taxonomy): domain Eukaryota; kingdom Metazoa; phylum Chordata; class Amphibia; order Anura; family Dicroglossidae; genus Nanorana; species Nanorana parkeri. The sequence goes on along the minus strand of NW_017307935.1, from coordinate 231,863 downwards.
CTATAAACATGCTGTAATATTTACACATGGCGTCCTTTGCTGGTCTGGCTCTAATATATTAAAAGGGAGTTCTGGTTTATATTCTATTGATTTTAAATTGATGACAAATAAAAACGTTATTTCCCAAGTTATTATAATTGGGAGCCTTTAAAAAGACCGTTACCACAGGGTCAATTGTATAATTACCTGTAAAAGAAGGTACAATATACTTATCTTCAGAGCCGTAGCTAGCTCCATTTGCGCCCGAGGCAAAAACAAAAAAATGTACTCCCCCTCAACAGGTGTGTGACGTCACCCAGCGCCGTGCACGCGCAGCGTCATGTGATGCCACGCGCCCCCCCCCCAAGATGTTTTTTTTAATTTATTTTTTATTATTATTTTTTTTCATTGTAATATTTTTTTTTACCGTTGGGGGGGGCTTTGGGGAAATTTAGGGGTTTAAACAGCCTCCTGACATTTCCCTTTTAAAATAGAAAAAGAAATTGATTCTGCAGACTGCTCTAAATGAATGGAAAGTACAGATGCTTCCCATTCATTCAGAAAATATTCACTATAATCCAGTTTCTGAATGGGGAGAAGCCTCTGTACAGAGTGCTACTACACATTCAGAAAATCATGAATAAACAGGAAGTGATGAAAAGCACTTCCTGTTTATTCATAACTGGGGACACATAGTTAGACACTGCGGAGGAGGGAGACGCTGTCACAGCAGCATGGTTGGGCGGTGAGGAGAGAGAGAGCCGCCAGCTGTCAGATCCTGGCTGAGCAGCTCTCTCTCTCTCCTCACCGCTCGGGATATGTACAATCCTCTGTGCAGAGCTGTGTTGTCACACTTCTCCCTGATGGCTGCGCCCCCCCCAGCACCTGCGCCTGAGGCGAGAGCCTCAGTTGCCTTGCTCTCGCTACAGGCCTGCTTATCTTTCTGGCAGCCCGAGTGTTGAAACGTTGTTGCAAGTCGAGTATGTGTTTCCCCGGTGCACGCTGTGGTTCCTCCACCTTCTTTCCCACATGTCCTATAATTAAGTAGGAGCTCATGGGTGGAACCACAGCGTGCAATGGAGGGAGCATGGTATCCACACACACTTGAAATTGTGGAATACAAGCAGTGCTGGAGAGCAGTGAAGTTATTGTATACAAGTGACCCTGTGTCTTATTGTATACAAGTGATCCTGTGCGGACAGTGTCACTTTAAAGACCAATTTTGGACTAATATTTTTTTTAATCGGCAGCTAAGTGGTGTAGTGGTTAGTGCTTCTGCCTTGCAGCACTGAGGGCTTCCTGGTTTGAATCCCAGGAGAGAAAGGCTAGGCCCAAATTTACTAGAGACAAAGAGCAAAGCATTTACTGCACGAAATAAGATACTTCAGAAGATACAGCTGTTTAAAATTGGTAAGTAGCTGTACAGTTCTAATCAAGTACAATAGGCCTAACTAGTGTATGCCTGACTTTTATTTTATCTATGGGGATGAAGGGTAATGAATGTGGGTGATATAATGTAAGGTGGTTAAGAAGCAGCTTGTGTCCACAGGTGATCATCTGTCTCTAACCGGAGATAATCGTTCCATGTGTAATTACTTCCGAAAACAGGTGGACAGCTACGGGCACTGTTAGCCTGTCACTGCTTTGTACTGGCTAAACTACTGCAGCTGTATGGAACCTGCGATTCCTGCCGCAGATCTTGCCACATGAATTCACAGGTGGACCTTAGAGGCTGCTGTGAATGAGCCCTAATAATGCCCAAAGAGCTAGTAATCAGAATTAAAGAACCGTTGCCTAATTAAACTGGCCCTAATCTCTCCCAATGCAGTTTGTCAGCTTTCCCTACAATAAATTCAATTTTAATGACACTATGGCTACTCCATCCCCCACCTTTTATAGTGAAGGGGCTAGCTTAACCAAAGGGCCCCTTCTTGGTCCTTCTAAGCCAGCTTGCCATAGCTCTAAGGTCATGCAGTGCATTATGGCTTAAAAAAGTTTTCTGGGCAAACCTGCACATACATTTGATGGACATAAAAAACAAAAACACTGGGGGGGCTTTCCTGGTGCAAATAATCATTTTTATTTTGCAAAGAGAAATGTGCAAATGATTGTACTCACAATGGAGGCAGGTTAAAAACCTATTAGACATACATTTCTAGAAGACTTTCCAAGTGGGGAAGTCAAAGAGTCAGAGAGGCAATTCAAAAGCTCTGCTTGCACCAGCAGAAACAAGCTGACACAGCTGAAGGCATTTTCGGGGACACACCCCCTTCTTTAGAGCTGGCCTTTTATAGTGAATGGGCTGGCTTAACCAAAAGGCCCCTACTTGGTCCTTCTAAGCCTGGTTGTATACTGTAGCTCTAAGGTCATAAAGTGCATTATGGCTTAAAAAAAAAGTTTTCTGGGCAAACCGGCACAAACATTTGCTGAAACTGTGAATCTTGAAACCTGCAGGATTCACCTCAAACCCATGGTTTTGGTGAACCTAAACCTCATCCTTAACTAGAATCAGTGGCGACTCTAGGAACAATATATAGGGGGGGCACATAAGATACCACAGTCAAAATGGGGGGGCACTAATAATTTTCACCACTAAATCATACCACTGAAAATAACTAAACAGGGGCGTAACTAGAAATCACAGGGCTACTTGTCAGCTGGCAAGAGACCGCTGCCGTACAGTGAAGCTGTACGGCAGCGGCCGTTTTAAAGGGGAATCAGCGGGGGGGCACACGGGGGGGGGGCAAGGCATAAGCTAGGGGGGGGCAATTGCCCCCCCTTTTCCCCCTGTAGAGACGCCTATGACTAGAATACCTGGATATGGTAATCAAGACTGGGTGTTATACTGTAGCACACTGTAAGGGCCTGTGATGGGGCTTTGGACTTGTGTTGATGGCATCAGTTTGACATCATTTTGAGATCCTTCTGAGCAGCGGCATCCCCTTCAATGGTGTCACCCGGGTGCGGGCCGCACCCCCCTTTGTGACGCCACTGCTTCTGAGATCATTCAGATATAATTAACAGGTGCATTTGACGTGCATTTGACCTCTTTCTTATCTATATTTGACCTGCTTTAAGCGGTTTTGTATTCCCATAGTCTTGTGTTTAGATCCACAGCTGCTATAATTTTGTACAGGTGACCAGCATTTTGGAAATAAGTTTACATAAGCACATTAGCAACTGTGACAGTTATAACCAGAGGCATGCCTCAAATGTAGCATACACCGGCCATGCACTCGTACGCAGAATGTAAATGATACCACGACAGAAAACAACATTGCTATGTTTGATTAAAGATTTAATAACATTTGTAACGTGAGCTTTAGTCTTGTTCCACTTTAATATTTCATACCAGATAGAAAACACTTATTCATAACACATGAGGTGACATATACTACTAGTATGTGAATGCAGCCACCTTTGGCTCTAGAGCTTGGCAAAATAAAATTGGACTGGTCTTGACCTTGAAAGATATTCCCAATGACTGCAATAAATCAACCAAGCAATGAGATAGCATTTCACATAATTGTTTTGGCTGTAGGTTTCTTACTAATGTCCATTGGTTGTGTCACTTCTGCCATTTGTCGGGATCCCAGGCCAGAAACCAGCCGGTAAACGTTGGAGGTTCAAATCCTTGTTTCACAACGGTGATTGGGATGTTCTTGTCTCTTCCGGATGGGTCGCTTTCCAGATATCTTTTGGCTGTGAATAGATGGTAATTAACATAGCAAATAGTTTTATAGAGGCTGACTGTCCACATTTATTAATGGTCAGTATCTACTATCACTCCTTCTCTAACAATATTTACAGGTCTATTCACAAAAGGGTGAAGAGTTTGGAGAAGTCAGGAGAGGTGACCAATCTACGACAACATAGCTGATTTGGAAAAATTCTCCAATTCAGCTCATTTTCCTGTTCAGCTATGTTGGCCTAGATTGTTCACTTCTCCCGCCTTCTCCAAACTCTTCACCCTTTTGTGAATAACCCTCTTAGTGTCTCAATAGCTCCCCATAAAGTTCCAGCATTCCAGTCTACTTTTGGGTTTTCTTGCTCCTCTCGCTGCATTCTTCATAATGTAGGAAGAATGAAATATCCAACACAGAGAGTAGCTCCCCAACCCCGTAATGGCAGCAGTAGTTGTCCTATTATGTGAGCTCAGGTTCAGAAATGTAATCAAGAGATATAACAAAGACACCTGGGTGGCTTAAGAGGACCAAAAGTAAGCTTAGAATTTATCAACACCCCTAACCCCCCTTACTTATTTCTGGCAGAGAATATTACCCCGCCTGATGCAGTTATTGTTTTGCAGATAAGGACTTTGTCCATGTACTGGTAGGCTGAGGCTTCCTGGTCACAGCACAAGGTGATACACTGATTGGCTGCTCAGGAGGCTACTGTCTACTTTATGTCTACTTTACACAGACTGAAACCTGTGCTATAGTTGACATTGGGAACCACTTACCCACCAGAACCCAGATGGAGCGCAAACGTGATAAATGTTAAGTGGCGTTAATATTAATTCACAATGGTGATAGTAGTGAGTATTGTTGGTGGTGGGAGGGGAGTGGGTTCTGAATTGAAAAGTAGGGTGTAGGTCCTCATTAGAGCTGAATTCCAGGCAATAAACATTACAAATGAATGCTGCTCTGTGTTAAATGTATTTTTTAAATGCAAGCAATGTACACATCTGAATTTAAATGGGTATCAGCCTCTTGTAATCCATGTACAGAAGAGCTGGGTCTGGGGGAGTCAGATACAGAACCAGGAGTCAGTGAGGCATGGTGCAGTGCAAGGATCATGCTAATAAGAGGAGAGAGCAGAGAGACTTATACATGAGCTTATCAGTCTGCTGCTCCTCCTTTCACTGTCTAGACACAAACTAGGGTAGGGATAAGACTTGAAAGTGTGTCTTAACTGCAGCAGGTCTCATGTCCTGCCAGACAGGGCTGTGTTCTCTATCAGAGCTGTGTAAATCGAAGAACTGGATGTGCAGACATACAAAGTATTTGGCAGGTAAAGCAGATCCCTTGTATGTATTTCATCTATGTATTTAGCTGTTTGTTTGGAGTTGAGATTAAATTAATCATTAATTACCAACAACTGCAATATGAATTTTGAGTGCAATGACCTTTAAAGGAACGCTCCTGTCACAATTGAAATTGAAGTTATCACACACACAAAGCAGACACAGCCTACCGGCCCTGGGATCTATTTAAATGTCCACAGAGCTATAAGAGCTTTCAAGCAACCTATGACCTATGTATACAAAGCTAAACATTACCAAAATATAGTCATATACCTGCTGCCGATGATTCCTTTTTCTCAACCTCATTCGATTCCTCTCCAGTCCACAGGAATATCTGAAAGAATACAAATAAAGATGGGTTATGAGATGGAAGTGACTTGAACCTTTACTGGGTTTAGGAAAATACTGCTCAGCGATCCCAAAAGGGAAAATTCCATCCCAGTCTTGCTTGTCTCAGAAGAATTCCTAAGAATATAGAGTAGCAGACCATTTCAGGGATGTAGCTGTCTAGGGGCCAATAAAAGATGTAAGCAGGGGGCCTGGAACATCTCATCAGTAGTACAATATACACTCAAATCCCTCACATTGTATAACAAGCTTGTGGGAAATACAGTAACTCCTTTTCTAGATCGTAAACATAACTCAGGGCTTACATTTATGAAATAGAGGTGGAAGAATATGTCTATGAAGGTTCTCATTCCTCCAGAGGTGGGTGGGGTGAAACTTCTATTGTCTGCCACATACAATGCTGTACAAGTCATTCTGAATTGAGAAAGCTGGTTGGATGACCAGTGAAATGTCTTCAAGAAAAATACAGCAAGTCCAGTTGCCTTGACTTAATGTTTACAGATATAGAGGTGGAAGAAGGAAAAATGATTGAACCAGGGACAAGGTTGTCCTTGCTGGGGCTATAAGCTTAAAAGTGATTGTTTTGCAATGCTATACCCGTTACTTTGCCAAATAAACTGCCCCAATAATGTCCAAGTCTCCCTGTCCATTCTGTTGCTCCATATTGACCCACTTTCTCCATACCACCTTCTGTCCCACTGTGTCCACCTTCTGCCCACCCTGTCCACCCTTTGCTTCTGTCTGCCCACATTGAACAGACACTGGTAGGTGTGGTGCTTAACCCTGACGTCAATAGATGTCCAGAATAGGTCTGGAGATGCTTTAGGTGCACAGGCAACTCTCTGGCGTACTTTGACTAACTACTAGATCCTTGAGGTAGAATCTTCAAGAAAACCTGATAATAGTGCCACAAGGTTTCCAGAAACAATTTATTAATTAGCAAAGTGCTCATGCATAGCCATGCATAGCTTGTTTCAGGAGGGTAGATGTTGGCCCCATTTTCCAGGGCTAAATACTTGGAGCTGAGGAAAGTTTGAACAAGCAAAGAGATCCTCAGAAATAAAGAGTAATAAGCGCATAAGCAGCTCCAATCATTGTTGCTGTCATATGAATAAGTTGGTTCTGGAAACTTTGTGATGTTCTCATCTCGTTTATGTTAAGATTTTAAGCACTTTGTGTCAGCGATATAACAAGTACAGGGATTGGTATTCATTTTAAACTCATGTAGGCCTCTAGATGGATCAGAGAAGAGGTCTGCTCTACCTTCTCCGCAGCTTGCTCCCCACTTTTCAATGGTAGCCAACTAGCCATGGACTTTACTTGAAGATTCTATCCACTTTGTGTCAGCAATATAACCAGTACAGTGATTGGTATTCATTTTAAACTCATGTTGGCATTTAGATAGACCAGAGAGGAAGTCTGCTCTACCTTCTGCCCAACTTGCTCCCCATGCTTCATTGGTAGCCATGGACTTGATCAATACAAGTCTGATTGCATTTAAATCTTCTATATCTCCATGCCAAAGATAACAGGATGACACAGGACTCAGCTAGCTATACCTAGACCTGCCCTTTTCACCATGTCAACTCTCGTCATGTCATCTCATCATGTAGCATTTGGCCAGCAATGGTGTAGAAAGCTATTCTACACCTCACCAGAGCAAACTCCATTGCTCATATTTACCTGTTCCCAGGTATCCAGCATCATCACATCATCTTCTGCCAGATCTTCTTGTGTAAATTCTCCTGGCACCTCTTCAACCTACATCACATAACAGATTACAAATGTGAGTAAAACAACTTCATCAACATTCACTCTGAAAGTGACCTAATGTAGCTCCAGTGGGTCACACAATATGGACATTTCTGACACTCTCTCTGTCAGTAATTATGAGGATTGAGTGAAATTAACGGTTTTGCTTCACTAAAATGTCCAATATTTAACAGAAAAATTTACAATATGGCAAGATGCATTGAAGCCAACATAGAAAGTACAAGACTTTCCTTTTAATATATAAATAATATGCATTGTGATCAGCCGGTCCCTGCTTGATCTGCTAATCACCTGCCTATTGTTTGTACATGTAAAATCTGTTACGTGAACAAAACAAAATGTGCTCAAAAAAAGCAACTTGAACAATATAAAGATGCATTGCACAATATATTTTGTTTCCTTATATTTTGGTGTATAATATTCATAGTCGTAGTTTAGTAAGGAAAAAAAAAACTAAAAGTAGTGAGCTGCCTCTTTTGTTTTTTCCTATTGCCTAAAAAACCTTAAATAACAATAAAATGCACCAAAAGTAATGAAAAAACACGAGGGAAATGACATTTTTCATTCTTAAAATGATTTTTTTTTTTATTATGCATAAATCACATCGTACATAGTTATTGATTAATATGATTATGTAAGATGTGATAAACAGTTAACGAAGATCTGCAGGCAAAACCAGACCCTTGCAGTGGCGCTACCATCCCACTGAGAACAAGCAAACTCCTTGCAGATAGTGATCTGGTCAGGATTTGAACTAGGGACCTCTAGTGCTGCAAGGCAGACGCGCTAAAAATCACACCACTGTGCTGCCCATTGAATGTTAAGTTAAAATGGAATTTCCAAAGGCATTTGTCAAGTCTCTCATGGCATCGTTGAAGGCTCTGACAGGATTTTTCGTATGAAAATTTGTATGTAAAAGTCTACCAGCGCATGGCCAGTTCTTGTGTTTTTATATTGCATGTGGCCACTGTGTAGTAAGTAATCAGAGAAAAACACAATCTGGCCCATTAAAGTCTGAAATTGTAAAGATAAGAGGTCACGTTCAGTTTTGCCATGACATAAAGGAAGTGGTCACCAGAAAACACATGATGACCCATCAACTTCTGGAGAACTTGGAAAGGAAAGATTTAACACACTGCATAGGCACTTTATCTAATAAGCAATCACAGGGAAACACAAACTGGAATGTGTTTCACCTCACCTCACGGTGGACTCTGCAATTCATTACAGCGATATTAGCGTTTATTAGCGTTAGGTTACAATATTCAAAATAGAAAGGGTCGTGGATATGGTGTTGTTTCAGTGATTTTAATAGAGTGATGCACAGGCCCGGCGCTACCATATAGGCAGGTCAAGCAACTGCTTGATGGCGCCAGCGCGCGTGTTAGGATCCACGCGCGCTGTTAGCTCCTTGTACCCTGACCTTTCGTCCCTTAGTTCCCCTGGTGTTTTGCTTTGCTCCCTGGGTGTGCTTGCCTGTTTCTTCTTGCATGTGGTGTTGTTTAGATGTAGTTGGTTGCTAGACTTGTTTCTGTTTGTATCATTCTGGTTGGCATATTAAAACTGTATATCAGTCCTGTGTGGTCACGTGGTCAAGTGTTTGGTCTGCCTGTGAAAAATAAAGAAATAAAAAAATGAATAAAAATTGATAAAAAATTATAAAATAAACATTTATGAAAAAATAAGTAAAAAATAATAATTAAAATGATAAAAAGTAAAAGATACTAAGATTAAAAAAATAAGGAAGTTAATAAATAATTAGAAAAAAATTATAACAAATAAAAAAGTGAAAGAGAATCAGATAAATACAAATTTTAAAAAGTAAAGAAATAAATAAAAATTAAAAAAATTAAAAAAGTGTGTGGGGGGATGGGGGTGCAAAAATGCTCTTTCGCCTTGCACCGGCCCTGGTGATGCATTGACAACGTTGCCAATTTTAATTCAAGGTTCGTGTCACGGTGTCTGCTGTGTTCATACTCTCTTAAATGTATAAATCATATTTTTCTAATTAAATAAAGTAAGCCATTTGGCTGATAAATCATCTAATTATGGTTGGAGTATAACTTATTTTTCCACCTCACTGTTTCTTACAGAGGTGGCATTTTTACATGTATGCATATAGGTTATCAACCACATCGTTTGATGTGTATTCCTACACACAATAGTGGTATCTTTTTATCTAAACTTTTGTAGAACCTGTAAAGATAAGAAGTGACTTTGGGTTTAGGCCTGACACAATGGAAGCAGTGACCTGAGAAAATATGATGACCCATCAACTTCTGGAGAACTTGGAAGGGGAAGTTTTAACATACTGCATAGGTATTTATTTATCTAAAGCAATCTTAGGGAAACACCAACTAGTCCATCAACTTCGGTAGAACTTGGAAGGGGAAGTTTGAACATACTGCATAGGTATTTATCTAAAGCACTCTTAGGGAAACCCAAACTGGTCCATCAACTTCCGTAGAACTTGTAAAGATAAGAAGTGACTTTGAGTTTAGGCCTGACACAATGGAAGCAGTGACCTGAGAAAATATGATGACCCATCAAATTCTGGAGAACTTGGAAGGGGAAGAATTAACATACTGCATAGGTATTTATCTAAAGCAATCTTAGGGAAACACTAACTGGTCCATCAACGGTAGAACTTGTGAAGATGAGAAATTACTTTGAGTCTAAGCCTGACACAATGGAAGCAGTGACCTGAGAAGATAGGATGACCCACCAATTTTTGGAGAACTTGGAAGGGAAAGTCTTAACATACTGTATAGTTTGTTATGTAGTAAACATAGTTTTGTTATGTAATAAGCAATCTTAGAGGAACACAAACTAGTCCCTTAACTTCTGTAGAATTTGGAAGACTAAGAGTTTAAATTCTGTTAATAAAGTTTGAAAAAAAAACCCATTGGCCTGGTTTCCAACTGTTACAGGAAGTGCGAGTGATGTCACAGTGCCTCAATGCTGCCTCCCCAGAGAGCTGGATGATCCGAATCATGCAACAATGCGCTCCTGCAATTGTCTGGAGAGCATTCTTGTGGGAATTTGAGTGGCCAGCACAATAACAGTATTAATAAATAACAGTATTAAAAAAAATTAAATTAATAGAATTTTTTTGTTTTAAATTTTTCCACATTATCTATTAAAAAAATTAAAATACAGAGCAGGGTTTTTGTTAAAATAAAACTAAAGGCATTTGTATGAGAGGCTTGACAAATACTAATCCAGGACCTATATGATGCACAAGCTTCATAAAGCAAACAAAAAACTTACATTACCTGCCCTGACTGAGCCCAAATCCTCCTTCATTTGTGTCTCATACGCTCCTCCTCCCAGAAACTGCAGCTCACAGTAGGAGGGTTTCAGCAACAAATGTAGTGCTGTCAATCCAGAAAGCAGTAGGCGGGGCTAGGTGAGGCCAGGTGCTGATTGACAAGCTACAGGCTTGTGAATCAGCAGTAACAATGCTGATAGCCACGTCCCTTGCAACATGTTCTCCTCCTACTGTAGTGCAAGCAGACATAGCCTACATGACAGTGGCAACTCTGCTCTGAATTCAGGAGCAGTGCAGCATCATTGCCACCTCATCACAGGAAGCTGGTGGATTTTACTGACAGGAGCAACAGATATTTGTGGACCTTTGCATTAGTCATAGAGTTACTGTCCAACGCATGCAAAATTTGGCATGAACATCTAGGCATGAATGACCTTTAGAAATGAAAGTTGTGGGTACAGAAAACAAGGGTTTGTGTCTCCTGTGATGTTATCTGCTGCTACAGATTGTATCCTCTGTTGCTGGGCAACAATGTAAGAACTGGTTAAAAAATTGAGTATGATTTGACAGGAAGATTGGACTTACCAGGAAGCGCCCGGTTTTATTGGAGCAGCCAAAAAGTTTTGGCGGATGATCATCAAGCTGCGTTTCCAGGAGAGGAGACGTCTGATAGTCCTTTTTACCCCCCAGAATTTTCCAGAAGGCATCTGTTGGGAGCAAGAACAAACCATACAGTCTTCATATGGAACACATACCGAGGGGCATGTTCAGTTCAGCAACTTGGCTAAAGGCAGGGGCTTTAAAGAGGAACTCCACGAATTTAAAAAGTCAACCCTTGCAGTGGAGCTACCAGGCACCGCAAAGGTTAACTGCTTGTTTGTGTTTCGAGACTCAACTAAAAATATATACTGTATATATACTCACCTGATCTTTGATCACACCTGGCTGCTAAACCAGTCTCTTCTTTCTTCTTCCCTGTGTCTAAACCCTGTTGACGTCATCATGCCTAAAGCAGTCCATTTACCCGTATTAAATGTGAGGACGCCCAGGGACATACCAAAGCCAGAGTGGAAGGGGACAGAGGTAAGCGGTCACCACCACAGGACTGAGGATCGGTCTTTTTTTCCCAGCCCCTATAGAAAAACAAGCAGGTAACCCTTGCGGTGTTGGGGTAGCTTTTGACACTGTCCGGCGCCTCCCACTAACCTCCCACAGCTCACACACTGGGTGAGAGTGCCTAAGTAGTGGACATGGAGCGGAGTAAGGTCAGAACCATGTAGGGAGCACAGTGGAGGAGAGCACCATCCCCCAGCCAGTCACCCCTTTCATGGACTTACTAGGAGTCCTCACATCACCCGACCATCAACACTACCGTTACATGGATGGCAAAAGTGGCAGACAGAAGTGGGGAAGAAGCAGAGCGGGAGGGGGGCCAAGTTGCTGCACCATGGGCCTCTGGGTTGTACTTGCCCCCTGGGCTAAAAGTTGCCAGTCAGTTCCTGGGGTAGCTCCACTGCAAGGGATAACTTTTTGCATACCTGGAGTTCTTCTTTAAGGTTCCTAAGGTTCTATTAGCAATCAATAGCTGTAAATCTGACCACACGTGTGTGCCGATTCTGGAAGCTTTCCATTGGCCTTCGAAGGGTAGGTAAACCCTAACAATGAACTTCTCTTATTTGGTCTCTTTCTGTCTGTTAATTATACAATTGAAAGTTGATAAGTGCAACACAAATACATGTTGATCCTGCCAGCTGAGAACTTCCTGTGTTCTCTGCCCGTGCTGTACTAATAAATGTATTTTCCCTGGAAGACAGAGGACACAGCGGGGATCGTGGACAGGGTAAGAGACTGTAATCCCGAGTGTGGCTCGGGATTACCGCTTATGGTACTGAAAACTAACCCCGAGCCACACTCGGGAATACCGCCATGGAGGTTAGTGGGTGTATTTAAACATTATTTTGGGCTAGACTCGTCTTATACGACGAGTATAGCCCAAAACCTATGTAATAAAGACAGCAAGAATTAATTTTACATTATTATGTTGATGAGGAAGGAATGGAAGGAGAGGAACCTGTAAAACCAGAAACATAAAGGAGAATAAACTTCATGTGACTTATAATTTGCACTGACCTGGCTCCTTGCCTTCTGACACTTTTGTGCTGCTACACTTAAGAAATGACACCAGATATTCGGCTCCCTTTATCTCTTCCTCGTTTGCACCCTTTCCAATCCACATGATGGCAGAGTTGCTTTGTTGTTTCAGGACGAAGGCATCATTGGCATTGAGAGAGCTGGCATCGGCATCAACCTGCAAAACAGAAAGTCAACCTGTTGTTTTGGCCTACGTGAGTGACACAGGAACAGACCTCTAAGGGCTCATTCAAACTGGCATGCACATCCATCTGTCATGCACCCCATGCAGAGACCTGCTCCCAGGAGGGAGAGGTGCTGTGTGTAATTGCATATGAGTCTGGGAGCCACATACATATATTACTAAAGCTGAGGCTCCCAGACCTGAATGGCATTCGAGAGCTCCCAAATGCAGTTCGGAAATTCGGATCCCAAATGCCATTTGGGTCTGGGAGCCTCAGCTTTAGTATTATATGTATATACTGTATATGGCTCCCATGTTGCCGTAACGAAAATTTGTGTGTCAGACCCATTCGGATGCATTAAACCAAAAGACACATCTGATTGGCCAGAACAGTCACATGTCCGATTCAGTTTCGTTTTTGAACGAAATTCGGATGGGATCTGAAATTCGGAAACGGAAATTCGGATTCGGACACATTCGAATGCATTGGGATTCGGAAATTCGGATGTGTCCGGAATGAAACGAATTGCACTCACATGTCGGGTTCTGATCATTTTTGTCAATGTGCTTTTGTTTGCTTCAAGCGAGTCAATGGGAATGCAAAAATATCTTGACGCAGGTCAGAAGAACTGCCGGTCAGATGCACCTATCAATGAATTTGTACTTGCCCCCTGGGCTAAAAGTTGCCAGTCAGTTCCTGGGGTAGCTCCACTGCAAGGGATAACTTTTTGCATACCTGGAGTTCTTCTTTAAGGTTCCTAAGGTTCTATTAGCAATCAATAGCTGTAAATCTGACCACACGTGTGTGCCGATTCTGGAAGCTTTCCATTGGCCTTCGAAGGGTAGGTAAACCCTAACAATGAACTTCTCTTATTTGGTCTCTTTCTGTCTGTTAATTATACAATTGAAAGTTGATAAGTGCAACACAAATACATGTTGATCCTGCCAGCTGAGAACTTCCTGTGTTCTCTGCCCGTGCTGTACTAATAAATGTATTTTCCCTGGAAGACAGAGGACACAGCGGGGATCGTGGACAGGGTAAGAGACTGTAATCCCGAGTGTGGCTCGGGATTACCGCTTATGGTACTGAAAACTAACCCCGAGCCACACTCGGGAATACCGCCATGGAGGTTAGTGGGTGTATTTAAACATTATTTTGGGCTAGACTCGTCTTATACGACGAGTATAGCCCAAAACCTATGTAATAAAGACAGCAAGAATTAATTTTACATTATTATGTTGATGAGGAAGGAATGGAAGGAGAGGAACCTGTAAAACCAGAAACATAAAGGAGAATAAACTTCATGTGACTTATAATTTGCACTGACCTGGCTCCTTGCCTTCTGACACTTTTGTGCTGCTACACTTAAGAAATGACACCAGATATTCGGCTCCCTTTATCTCTTCCTCGTTTGCACCCTTTCCAATCCACATGATGGCAGAGTTGCTTTGTTGTTTCAGGACGAAGGCATCATTGGCATTGAGAGAGCTGGCATCGGCATCAACCTGCAAAACAGAAAGTCAACCTGTTGTTTTGGCCTACGTGAGTGACACAGGAACAGACCTCTAAGGGCTCATTCAAACTGGCATGCACATCCATCTGTCATGCACCCCATGCAGAGACCTGCTCCCAGGAGGGAGAGGTGCTGTGTGTAATTGCATATGAGTCTGGGAGCCACATACATATATTACTAAAGCTGAGGCTCCCAGACCTGAATGGCATTCGAGAGCTCCCAAATGCAGTTCGGAAATTCGGATCCCAAATGCCATTTGGGTCTGGGAGCCTCAGCTTTAGTATTATATGTATATACTGTATATGGCTCCCATGTTGCCGTAACGAAAATTTGTGTGTCAGACCCATTCGGATGCATTAAACCAAAAGACACATCTGATTGGCCAGAACAGTCACATGTCCGATTCAGTTTCGTTTTTGAACGAAATTCGGATGGGATCTGAAATTCGGAAACGGAAATTCGGATTCGGACACATTCGAATGCATTGGGATTCGGAAATTCGGATGTGTCCGGAATGAAACGAATTGCACTCACATGTCGGGTTCTGATCATTTTTGTCAATGTGCTTTTGTTTGCTTCAAGCGAGTCAATGGGAATGCAAAAATATCTTGACGCAGGTCAGAAGAACTGCCGGTCAGATGCACCTATCAATGAATTCTATATGATCTCAGAAGCATCTAAAACTGATGTCAGACCGATGCCATCAACACAAGCCCAAAGCCTGTCGACACTCAGGCCCTAATACTGTTTCCAATGCAGCAAAATATATTTTATTACCTCATTGATCCTTGTAATGGATCCCAAATTCTTCCGCACTTGAAACAATCGTACCGCAGGAGGTGGGGCTTGGCTGCCTTTCCTTGAGCTTCCATCTTTGTATACGATGAGGGGTTTTTCTTTGAATATAGCCAACAAATGAGGAGGCTCCTTTCCTTGGACAACTCGTGTCTGGAGATGAGAGATAAAAATGTAACATTTTAATCTATTTTTTGGAGTTTTTTCACCGCAAGGTTCCCGTTACATCAATCACTTCCAGGAAACAAGTGGAATGAACCAATGCTAACCAGACAATATTTC
This sequence comes from Nanorana parkeri, assembly GCF_000935625.1. Classification (NCBI taxonomy): domain Eukaryota; kingdom Metazoa; phylum Chordata; class Amphibia; order Anura; family Dicroglossidae; genus Nanorana; species Nanorana parkeri. The sequence continues at coordinate 216,561 of NW_017307935.1, read as the reverse complement.
ACATAGAGGGACACCAGTCCATTCAGATGAAGTTTTGATCCATATTGGACCAGTTTGCAGAGATCAGCGGGCATTCTGCTAGACCCTTGGTTCTCAACTGGTGGGTCGTGACCCAAGAGTGGGTCGCAACCCCGTGTTTAGTGGGTCACTGCATGCCTTCTATCTTTCTAGGTGAGAGGCTCCTCAGCCTCCCCCTAGCGCAGCACTGTCAGTTCTCACGCCAAGCAGCCATTCAAAATATGCTGCCCGGTGCCAAGTGTGCCAAGCTTGGGGTGGGGTGGGATGTGAAGGGGGAATGGCCGCGGGGAGCTCCATTCATACATGCATTGCTTACAGCTCCCTCACCTGTCCTGTAGAGGTGCCTGGAACGGAGTGATGTCACATTCTGGCTCCTGCAACCTCTACAGGGCATGCAAGGGAGCTGTACCAGCTATGCACATATGGATGGCGTTACAGTACAGCAGCCCACACTGGACCCCAGGCTGAGGATCCACTCCATTTCACGTAAGGTAGGGAGACAGAGTGGATCTTAAAAAAATAAAAAAGTACAAAAAAAATAAAAAAATGTTAGGAGTGTGTATGTGTGTGTGTGAGGATGTCTGAGTGTGTGAGATTGTGTATGTATGTCAGTGTTTTTGAGAGCCCGTTCTCACTGGTACACACGATTAACGCACTGTGCCACGCAATCGCACCTACCATGAATTCTGTTTTGATCGCCCACACCGAAATGAGCGGTACAGCAATGTCATGCATTCCAGTGTGGTGAGACTTGGATCATGACGTAAGTGTTAGTTTTTGGGGTTTTTTTTATTTAAAGAAGTCTAAAATACAAAGGGCCCCATTTCTGAGAACACCAGCCAATTGAATTTCGGTTCGTTGGCTATGTCAGCATCATTGCAAACTCTATGTGAGACTGTGGAAAATACTGCCATGCCTAACTCCAATAAATATAATCTTATCCATGTTGTGTACCACTCAAGGCAACTTTCATGCACCCATAGGCCAAGGGTTGCCACCTTTTCTTCAAGTGAAACCTGAACACTCTAGAGACGCGCTCAGCAATTATTATTTTTTTTTTTGGGGGGGGGGGGGGGGGATGGGAGCAAATCTCCTCTCTTTCTGTCCTGGTGACATAGGAGAAAGCGAGGAGAGACAGCCAGGGGAGAAAGTAAGGAGACTGGCTATAGGGGACTACAAATCCCAGCAATACTTAATATAGCAATACAAAATTATATGAAGTTACATACTCTGTGTTGCTCTGGGTTCTTGTCCTGATGACTCTAGAGTCTCAAGTAGCCTGTGCGGGGCTCGCGGGTGGGCTGTGCAACTTGGACACAGCCTTCTAAACCAGGACTGTCCGGGTCAATCCTAGACATGTGGCAACCCTACATTGGCCACATATGGCTGGATATGGGATCCACTTCCTCCCTGCTATGAAAAACGAATGTCCAGTGTGTGTGGTTTTTTTTTCTTCAATTTAATTGAACTTTATTAGAACCGCTGTATGGTTTCCCTTACATCGTTACTCCCACCGCAGAGGACTTCACTGACACATTTCACCCCCAATCGGAGCCTAATCATAGAGCAATGATGTAAGAAGAGCCATGCAGTGGTACTTAGAAAGTTTATTGGGATTAAAGAAAAACCACGGCAGTGCATGGCCTGAACATTTGTTTGCTCGCTCCAACAAGGTAAATAGCAAATCTCCATGTGCCTTTAGGGTACAGATACTGAACCCTTCAATTTAACCCTAGATAGGCTATTTCAAAAAAGAGGGCCCCAGTTAGGGTTGCCACCTTTTCTTCAAGTGAAACCCAAACACACTCTAGCGACGCGTGGACTTTTTTGGGGAGAATGAGTCGTGGCTTATCATATCTAAATAGCTCCACCCATTCATATGTAAATATCACAGTTGAGGCTATTTAGCCCCTATGTTAATTTTGGTTGCCCCTGTTGGTTGCCCCTACAGGTGGCAACCCTAGCCCCAGTGCACATGAAAGACATTAGACCACGTTTAGATTACTTTGCTCTCATGATTCAGGAGACCACTATCTAGGGTTGCCACCTGTCCTGGATTCACCCGGACAGTTCGGGTTTGGAATGCTGTGCCCGGGTTTCATGGAAGCAGAACACAAGATGTCAGGCAGACAGGGGCAACCAAAATTAGGATAGGGGCTACTGGCCCCCATTGAAAATAGTCTCAACTGTGATATTTACATATGATAAGCCACGACTCATTCTCCCCCCAAAAATGTCCGCGTGTCGCTAGAGTGTTCGGGTTTAGCTTGAAGAAAAGGTGGCAACCCTACCACTATCCAGGGTTCTGTTAGAATGGTGTCTAGCTTCACCAGACAGGAAGTGATAGCGAATTTAAAACAGACACACCAACAGCAATAAAGAGCTGATAGTCTACTAAAAGAAGGAAAAAAAAAGACAGACCAATGTCTTTCAAACCAGATCCTGGTGACCCTGGTGACCAATATCAACAAGTGTCTTAGTGACATACAAGACCGGATGAACTGTAACTGGCTGGAACTGAACCTGGACAAGCCAGAAGTGGTTGTAACGGGAGGGTGGAGAGACTAACATCTAACTGACAGCAAACACATCCAACTAAAGTCTAAACCCAAAAGCAAAATGTCATACATTGCAGCTTACCAATCCTCAGATGTGGTGGCTGCATTTGTTTTGCTTTTTCCTTTATTTTCACCTGGTGATCTGAGCAGGAAGTCAGTTATTTTTCCTTCCTTTAACAGGCCAAGCGGTCCAGTAAACGTGGCAGATGGAGAGCTGAGACCACCCATTTTACACTGACGGGGTGCTTACAATGGTCGGTTTTTAGTCATTTGTGGAAAACCTTTATGCCAAAAGCAAAATAAAAACTATTGCTGTAACTGCTGAAAAAGTGTTAGTTGGAGTTCAGATTTAATTTGTTAGTTAGGACCATCAAACTCTGCTAGTGCGTCTTACACCGCCCTCCCCACAGGGTGACAATACTGCTGTTCAAGGGTGGCTCCATTGCCCCTCCATAGAATGGATCCACCTCAAGGCAGGAAACGTATTTGTGGGCTGATCACCGGGTGAAAATGAAGAAATGAAAGCCTCAAAAAGAAAACAAATACAGCCACCGTGTTTAGGAATAAAAGTAAACTGCAATCTGTAAAGTGTAAACCTCCATCTCAGGAATATTACAAGAACCAAACAATTCTTCCCTCCCTACACTGGCTTCCAATGAAATGGAGGATAATTTTTATAACTGACCTACTTACTTCCACCTTCAAGCCCTAAATAACTTGCCACCCCCATCCCATGATGACAGAACTTCAAAATCTTTTGTAACTTGTGGATTCTACTTTGCACCAACCCCAATTTTGAACTACCAACCATCATTGGCGTCACAAGGGGTGTGTGGCCCGCACCCGGGTGCCACCATTGGAGGGGTGACACCAAAATGACTGACAGTCATTTTGTTGTCACCCCTATGAAAAGTCGGGCACTTGCTCACGGACCGAGTGCCCGACAGTGTTAGGAGAGAGGAGGGGACACGGCGGCATACCTCATCCCGCCGGGTGAACATCCCCTCCTCTCTCTGTCGATGTCCATCACCAAGATGGCCGCCAGCAGGCATCAATAGGATGCACGCGGCAACGTCACGCGTATGCACGATGACGTCACGGCAGGGTGTCACCTGATCTCCGCTCCGGGTGTCACCCAGCCCCGGGACACCCCTGCCTCGGGACACTCCTGCCAACCATCTATTACCATCCAATGTCTGGGAATCGCTCTCTGGGTGTTTTTAAAAGCAGACTGAAGACACATCTGTACACCCGGACTTTTAGCAGCACCGGACAAATCCTTTTCTTCAAAAATCTCAACGCCAGCTGAGTCCCCAGAGAGAAAAGTGCCATAGAAATATTATTTTTATTATTATTATTGTTACATTGTTATTATTACAGTCCACAGTTCTGTGATTGGCCCCTCTCTCTGAGGGGGTGGGGCTTAGAACCGGGAATTCTCACCCTACAGTTTTGTAGGTACGGATTAAAGGTCAATCAGAAGAAGGCAGTAGGGAATTGCCTGCCTTGTAAAGGAAACCACTCACTATTTTGATGGGGTCATTATCATGAAATAAAACAACAAACATCTGTAATATAACACGTAATATAACTCATGTGACTTAGTCTAAGATAGCAGCCCTTTATTATACTACTGACCTATAACCCGTCCGTCCCAGTTACAGCAAATTATAATATGATTATACTGCACTGTCAGCTGTCACCACTCACGTCGCTCATTCATTTCACTTTACTGTAAACAATGTTATGGAGAGACGTCATGAGCCACTGCGATCCATGAATAGTCTCTGAGCATGCCGCAGTGTAGTGATGGTTGTTTATGTTATATGTAAACATATTACATGGATAATTCTGGAACTGGATGGTCCTGTTACACTCTTCATCAGTAAAAAAGAGAAAGAAAGAAGCCAAAAGTATGCCATGAGACTGGTTGGGTTCAGGTGTTTCCATTGAAGGGTCCTGTTAATGCTGCATAATACAAAGACATTTAGACAATTGTGGGTCTCCAACCTTGTGGTCACAGTCATTTTGGTGTCACCCGCTCAGAAAAGTCAGGCACTCGGTCATGGACCGTGAGCCCGGCAGCTGCATTAGAGATTAGGGGACCCGGTGGTTGTATAATTTATCCGCCAGGTAAACGTCCCCTCCTCTTTTCCGGTGTCCATCACCAAGATTAGGGATGCACCGATATAGATACTAGTATCAGTGCCGAGTACTTGGGGCGAGTACTCGTACTCCCCAAATGCTCCGATGCCTAGCCCGATACTTGAGCTTCCGGTATCAGGAAGCCAGGCGGCGAGTCATTACATGCTGCCCAGCTTCCTGATTGGCCAGAAAGCCGGCTCCATGCTTTCTCTTCACTTGGTGACGAGGGAGCCTGGAGACGGCTTCCATGCTAATCGGGAAGCTGGCTGGTGAATCTTTACACGTCGCTCGGCTTCCCGGCTAAGCAGGAAGTCAGGTGGCAAGTCATTTCATGCCGCCTGGCTTCCGTAATGGGACTTCTAATATCGGTATTCGGTATCGGCGAGTACCGGAAAAACAAATATTGGTACTTGATACTGAAAAAACGGTATCGGTGCATCCCTAACCAAGATGGCTGCCGGCAGGTAAGCACGTGTGATTTCATTACGTGCGTATGTCATTATATCACTCGCATGCATGATGATGTCCCAGCGGGGTGTCACCCGGAGCGGTTGCCGGGTGACACCCTGCCTGGGGATGCCCTTGGGAGGGACTCAAAAGTCCTGACCTCAACCCTACTTAGCAACTTTTGGGTAAACTAGAACATCCTTTGTGAGTCAGGACATCACTACTGGACCTCACTCATGTTCTTTTTACTGCGAGGTCACAAACTACCACAGGCACCCTCCAAAATCACATAGAAAGCCTTTGCAGAAGGTGGAGTATATTATAGCAGCAAAGAGGGGCCACCTCCATATTAATGCCCATAGTTTTAGGAATGGGGTATCCTCCAAGCTCATACAGGTGTGATGGCCAGGTAACAGCAAACGTTTAGGCAAATTGTGTAGGGAATCAATAAAAGGTGGATGGATAGATAGATAGATAGATAGATAGATAGATAGATAGATAGATAGATAATCAAAGTGACTGAAGCTGTATGATTACTAACATGTGTTGCTCCGGCCTTCATAGATCGGTCCAGTTGTACAGTTAGGAAGGCAGATATTGTAATCTCATCCTTGCTTGCCTTATTGCCTTGCCTGTGGGAAGAAATAAAGAGATCACGTGATCACTCATCATATATTTCTATATTGTTTGTAATGATAATCTTCTTGTAAAGCAATAAAAGGAGACCAGTGTAGAAAACAATACAGGGTCTTGTCCTGCTGACCTCTTTGAGAACATAATAGTTGCCTGGCTGCTTCTGGATTCCAAGCTTTTCTGATTCACTGATCCGGAACAAGCACGCAGCCAGTGAAATCAAAGAACATCTGATCTGCATGCTGTTACAAGTCGCTGAATTAAAGTATCAAAGCCAGGCGACCAGCATTTTTTGAAGGAGACATCATCCATGGCAAATATATATATTTCAGTGACATCTACAGTCTTGGGAAACATGCACACAGCATTAGCCGCATGATGAGAGTAGTTGGGAAAATCCCATTATAACTGGAGCCTGAGAATCTTTACAGTATGAGCTAATTCCTCCACCTGTAGAAGGAATTTGGATGGGAGCGGGGCATGGCGGTACATTGAAGTCAATGGCACTGCAGCCACGCCCCCTGCCCGCAGTGCGATCGCCCGCACCCGGGCCTGCTTTCCGGTCCAGTGCGATCTGCAAAAATGCTGCAAGCACTATTTTTGCAGATCGCACTGGACTGGAACGCAGGCACATTAGTGGGTGCGGGCGATCGCACTGCGGGCGAAGGGCATGGCTGCGGTGCCATTGACTTCAATGCAACCCCACGTCCCTGAATGCAGGCAGCCGGCCGGCTTGCGTTCCAGTGCGTTCTAGAGGCCGAACACTCTAAAACGCAGACTTTGTGTTGTGAACCGGCCCTCTCTCTTGGCTGTCTCTTCTCTCTCTCTGCTGTCTTTTCTCTCACTTTCTCTGCTGTCTCTTCTTTTCTTACCTCCACTGCAGTAGATTCCCAGGTCTCTTCTCGTGCGCCGGTGTCCTGTCCTCCGGCGGTGCTTGTGTGGCCGACGTTACACATGGAGAGAGGTGTCTGCCCCTTCCTGTCTGCAGTGTATAACACATTCAGCCGCACGAGCACCGCGGGATGACAGGACACAGGTCAGTGAGCCGATTGCGATCCACCAGTGTTCGCTTTGAAATCGACCTAATGGGCACCCCTGTCCTAGATCTCGCCTGTGACCTCTAGTGGAGGGAGGAAGTACTGCATGCCATGATTATTGCAGGTACGGTATTTGTATTGCGCTGACAATTTACGCAGTGCTGTACAGAGCGCACATTCACATCAGTCCCTGCCCTTAAGAAGTTTACAATCTGAGGTCCCTATCTCACATGCATACAATTTAGACAGGTCAATTATCCTATCAACATTTGTTTGGAGTGTGGGAGGAAACTGGAGTGGTCAGAGGAGTCCCACGCAAGGGAGAACATGCAAACTCCATGCAGACAGCATCCTTGTCTATACATGAACCAAGGACCCCAGTCTTGCAAGGCAGAAATGCTAACCATTAAGCCACTGCGCTGCTGATTAAAGCATAACTGAGACAAAAACATGAATAAAACAAAAAACTAAGAGGCAAAGCTTTTTTTTTGGCAGAACACATGCAAACTCCCCCCCCC
>NW_017307935.1:207877-208822 GCF_000935625.1 Nanorana parkeri | reverse complement strand
AAAAAAAAGTTTTTTTTATCTCAGTTGAATTTCCTGCAGCACATGCACAGTAAGATGCTGGGAATGGAGCCGGGTGCCAAGGCAATGTAACTCCAGGCACATACACAGGGGTTACATTATCATTGGTTGCTAGGGTTGCCACCTGTCCAGGATTCACCCGTCCGCATTTTGAATGCTGTGTCCGGATTTCATGGCAGCAGAAACCCGGACACAAGATCTCAGGCAGACAGGGGCAACTTAAATTAAGATAGGGGCTACTGGTCCCCCACTGAAAAAAGTCTCAACTGTGATATTTACATACGAATGGGCGGCGCTATTTACATATGCATAAGCCACGACTCATTCTCCCAAAAAATGTCAGCGCGTCGCTTGAGTGTGTTCGGGTTTCGCTTGATGAAAAGGTGGCAAGCCTAGTGACTGCCCAGTGGCAGAGCAGGAAGACACAGAAAACAAAAGAAGACCAGCAAAAGGTGATGGCAGGACGATGAGCAGGATCGCGGACGTCACATTGCTGCAGGAGGGGGCCCTGGGAGGTAAATGTGCCAGCCTGTGGAATTAGCTTATCAGTTCTTAGGGCTCAAGCACATGGGTGCAAATACAGGCGTGTAGGCATACAGCATAAAATGCGCCTGGATTTGTGGCGCCTGGGAGTACCATCTTTATTTTCCCCTGTTGATCCTGCCAGTAACACACTTCCTGTCCAAGTTTACATTCACTCATCAACTATACTCTACATGTTCTTTTACTTTTGGCTTGATTGGTTAAATGAATCCTCCAGTGACACCTAGTGGTCAAACCAAATAATGCAATAGTAGAGTACCCTGAACTTCCACGTTAAAGGAGAACTATGGGGTTAAGGCTTTTCCCCATAGTTCTCCTTAGGGTAACGGGAGGACACAAACTAGCGTCCTCCCGTCACCCTAAGCTCAGTATAGATAGACACAG
>NW_017307935.1:199466-207786 GCF_000935625.1 Nanorana parkeri | reverse complement strand
TTGTGCTCTTGCTGTGTTCCATCGCCCTGAGATATCTCATTTTGGAAGATAAACTCATTGGAGATGATTTCTCTTTTATCTTACCATGTATATATGACAGTTCCTTTAGCTCCAGAGTATAAAATGATGTAGCAGTCCCCACCGTAGAACTGTCCATAGGCCTCGGGTTGTATCGGGACTCTTCCAGTGTTTTCAACGCGCCAAATCTACCAACGTAATGAAGAATATCTTACAAAAAAAAATGTCATGAAGTTCATATGCCCAATTAGACAAATATGATTCACTTCCCCTGGTCTGTATTCTAAGGCTGTTGTTAGAAGTAGAACTGTTGCAGGTCTGTTTACAGATGCAGAAATGATGCCTGGCAGTGGGGAAAGCTTATAGAATTGTGGGGTGCATCACAAGAGGGAGCAGGAGGAAGGAGGTCCTGATTCCTCTATATAGATCTGTATAATCACTACAGGGAGCAGGAGGAAGGAGGTCCTGATTCCTCTATATAGAACTTTAGTTATCAATAGAGGGATTACCAGCAGAAGGAAGGAGGTCCTGATTCTTCTATATACTGTAGATCTTTATTATCACTAGAGGGATCCCAAGCAGGAGGAAGGAAGTCCTGATTCTCCTATATAGATCTTTAGTTATCACTAGAGGGGTCTCCAGCAGGAGGAAGGAGGTCCTGATTCCTCTATATAGATCTTTAGTTATCACTAGAGGGGTCCCAAGCAGGAGGAAGGAGGTCCTGATTCCTCTATATAGATCTTTAGTTATCACTAGAGGGGTCCCAAGCAGGAGGAAGGAAGTCCTGATTCCTCTATATAGATCTTTATTATCACTAGAGGATCCCCAGCAGGATGAAGGAGGTCCTGATTCGTCTATATAGATCTTTATTATCACGAGAGGATCCCAACAGGATGAAGGAGGTCCTGATTCGTCTATATAGATTTGTAGTGCCAAGGTTGCCTACCCCTGAAACAGACCAAAGAGATTGTCTTTGAATTTAAAGGTGATTTTAAATTATTAGCCACTGGGGTTTTTTTTTGTTACTTTGTTACTCCTTTCTTTTTTTTCTTCTTCTTTTTCTCTTTTTTTCATTTGTAAGTTTTTGTATCTTCCGGAGTGCTTTATAATGATTATATATATATTTACACACACACACACACACACACACACACACACACGCGTATATATATATATATACACACACACACACACACACACACACACACACACGCGTATATATATATATATACACACACACACACACACACACACACACACACACGCGTATATATATATATATACACACACACACACACACACACACACACACACACGCGTATATATATATATATACACACACACACACACACACACACACACACACACGCGTATATATATATATATACACACACACACACACACACACACACACACACACGCGTATATATATATATATACACACACACACACACACACACACACACACACACGCGTATATATATATATATACACACACACACACACACACACACACACACACACGCGTATATATATATATATACACACACACACACACACACACACACACACACACGCGTATATATATATATATACACACACACACACACACACACACACACACACACGCGTATATATATATATATACACACACACACACACACACACACACACACACACGCGTATATATATATATATACACACACACACACACACACACACACACACACACGCGTATATATATATATATACACACACACACACACACACACACACACACACACGCGTATATATATATATATACACACACACACACACACACACACACACACACACGCGTATATATATATATATACACACACACACACACACACACACACACACACACGCGTATATATATATATATACACACACACACACACACACACACACACACACACACACGCGTATATCTTAAATATTAGAGTTGTAAATGGAAGAAAGCATAGAAATCTTCCAATGGAGACATTTGTTCCTACTGCCTAAGAAAGCATTCCCATTGGAGAGATCTCCTATCACTTCCTGCTGTTTCATGAGACAGGAAGTGAAGGGAAACTTTCTGCAACAGGACAAAAAAAAAATAATGAAACATGAAACATAAAGGTGACAGAAATAGGCCAAGCCATCCATGGAGTTTGGCCCTTTTTTGATTCTTTTTGCTTTTTGTAACATTTTGTCATAGTATAGATGTATGTTTGTCCCAAGCATGTTTAAATTCAAATCCTATTGAACGATTCCCTACCTCTGTCTGTTCCAAACATCAACTACTCTTTCGCTAACATAATACCTTCTAAGGTTACTTTGGAAGTTTCCTCCTGCTATCCAAAACTTAAAAATGGAAAACTAAATGACATTTTTTCCTGTAATGACAAGATTACCTCGACCTTCCCGGACCCATCGTCCATCATGTTGTACTGCGCGGACATTTTCGGTGATTGGTGCAGAGTTGTGGCGTCAAACGGAGTTTGTTTTATTTTTGCGACCCTTCCGCTGGTCACCACCTTCCCGAAGCCCTGACTTTGTTCCTTGTCCTTCCAGTCCTTGAAGAATTGTTTAAACATCGGCGTCTCCCCTCCGTCAGGCAGAACGATGATCTGAATTAATTTATAAAACCAAAAATAATGAAAATTAAAGTCCTATTCAGGTCATATGGTCCTGGCATGGCCAACATCTTTCCAATGTCTGGGGTCAGCCTCATGGATTGGTGCTGTTACCTGTGTATTGGTGGAATAATTCATCTGCTTGATAAAATTTTCAGCTGTCTTCAGTGCCGTCTTCTTCTCCTCATTGTTGGACTGTTTCCCTGAAACATTCAAACTGTATTTAACACAACAATAATGTTTCCAAAAAAATCCAAAGCTTGGATCCTGCAATAGAAACAGTACTCCCCTCTCAATGGGGGCGGTGAGTCTGAACTCTGCTGTCTTCAATACAGCCTCCAAGAAAGCTTTCAGCATTCAGTACTTCCAGGAGGGCTGAATGCTTGCTTCGCACACCATGCACTGTGGATCCTTACACTTCAGTAGTAACTTAGAATTGGGCAGGAGGAACCACTGAGTGAAGTGGGGGACACAGGCATTTGATCTCCAACAATGCTAAATGCCAAAGCCTTTTCTGGAGGCTGTACTGGTTGATGACAGCAGCATGCAGACTTGACGCCCACCAGATAGGTAAGTATATACAGTGATGTCCTGTTGAGAGTTTTAAAATGATCCTGCATGAAGCAGTTTTGCTGCGTTGCTCTGCAGTTCCCCAATAATTAAGGTGAATAGAGACCTTCAATATTGTATCGCAATGCAACTGAAACTGCATGGCCACATATGTCATATCACACGCGATATTGCCGGTGTTCTCAGTCACATCTGATGTGGAATGTCCATGAACGTTGACCAAGGAAGCCAGCTAGTGTACAAATTGCTAACCTCAGAAAGAGTGGTATTAAGGTGGGATTAAAAAAAGTATAAGAAAAAAAACTTGCTTAGAGGTTTTCTACTTTAATAGAATGAAAAATTTCCCAAATTGCCACTACTACACCAAGCTATGGATCAGGAGTGGTGTCCCACATGGAATAAGCTTTTTTAAGGGGCCATAAAGTGATATTTTAGCTATGGTTGGAGCCTGGTGAGCTGAGGCACCCCCATGACATCTCTCAGATACTCCTTGCCATAATCCCCAATTCTGCTCCTGTCCACCTGGGAGTTTTGGATGTCCCTGCCCACCTTTGTGTGTTGAAGATAACGATATAAGGAACCTTCAGGTAGTTTAAATCTACCAAACTATATCTTTTTGGTGGACAGACCATTTAAAAGAACAGTAAAACTGCTTGGAGTCTACCATCACTTAAGCTCATCCACCCTTTTTGTCCACCTTGAGAAACCTCTTTGCTTTCCAATGGTCCTCCAAATTCGAACTGCCATTGTATCATTGAGTGTGCTTCCTCACATCCCACTTGTTTCAACCTTTGCCATCATTGGTTGCCAGGCAGTGAAATCATCAATGGCACTGCCACAAACATCGAGACAAGTTCAGATCACCCGCACCCCAGTTTCTTTATGTTTATACCTTGAAAAAAGGGGACCCATTGAGGCCCTGAATCATTGGTGATATTTATATTACCTTTGTTTGAGTGCTGGTGGTCTGAAGTTTTCTTGATGGATCATGACCGAATCACTTCTTACACAGGAAGCCAAGGAAATGACCAATGGGCAGCACTGGGGGCCTTAGTGCTGCTCAGTTTAAATAGTTATTTGGAAGTGTGAAAAGAAAGTGTTGGACCCGGGCGGTTATTCTGTTGGTGTCTCTCATCAAACAGCAGTAAAGTAATGTTGAATATGGGTGACTTGGCTAACAGCTAGGCAGCTTCCACAGCCCTAAATAACCCCACAGTATCCATGGCTTGACAGTGAACACAGATGTAGGAATTAAAGTGCCAGAACATTTAAAATAAGGATCAGGGGGACATTCAAGTAGAGTAGCTAACACTTTTCGGGGGTCCAGAACACACCCCCTTCATTAAAGTGACTCTAAACTCAGGAGTTAAATCTTAAAAATACATTCAAGTCCCTGAACTACTAACAACAAAATTATCACCATCTTTTTATTCTACCGGGCCTGCGCTTTCAGAAAATATATGGTTTGGGGGGTCTTTTACAAACGCTAGCAACGCAGCAGTTGAAAATCAAATCAATAGGAAAAAATTGCAGAAAATTCAAAAATGGCTTGGCCAGCTGATTTGAAAAATTTTCCGGAGGGCTTGGCAGCGAAAGGGTTAATCATTTGTATTGAGATTGTAGTTCATCACAGAAGCGAGTCTGGAGAGGTGGGAGTACTTCAGGCTTGTCAACAGTTGGTTTGGCTGCCAAATGCATTGGCTACTCTACGTTAATGTCCTGCTGACCCCAATGGAATAACATTGTATTTGGAACGTTTTAATGGGTGTGGTTTCTGGACACAAATATCATCCCCGTTTTGGTCATTTATGTAATAATAAATAAAATAGTGACCTTTCCAGACAAAGACCATGTCTCCACCATCTAGAATGAAGCATTCCTCTGTCAGAAGCATGGACATGGAGAAGGGGCTCTCTTGTGAGACCTCTGTTATCTTCATGGATCCACTTGCATCGGAAACCTGAGGAAATTGGGACCAAATGAAGGTTGAGGGCTTTGATTGACAACGTGATCATGGTATAGATTCAAACTACCTTCCTACCCCCTCGGCAGCCTCTCTTCCCATCCCTAGTGTAGTATAGCATGTCTGGTAGTCACATAGTACATCACATCAGTCCTATAGAAAAGACAACTGAGGAGAAATAAAGAGCTGAGGGATTTGGTTCTAAAAAAGGGACTACACATCTTTGTGTTTGTGGTGGTGGAGGTGGAGGTTGTGGTGGAAGTGGAGGTTTTAGTGGAGGTTGTAGTGGTGGTGGAAGTGGAGGTGGTGGTGGTGGAGGAGGTGGTGGTGGAGATGGAGGGTGTGGTGGAGGTGGTGATGGTGGTGGAGGTTTTAGTGGAGGTGGTAGTGGTGGTGGAAGTGGAGGTGGTGGTGGTGGTGGAGATGGAGGGTGTGGTGGAGGTGGTGGAGGTGGTGGTGGAGGTGGTGGTGGAGGTTTTAGTGGAGGTGGTAGTGGTGGTGGTAGTGGTGGTGGAGGTGGTGGTGGAGGTGGAGGTGGAGGTGGTGGTGGTGCTGGGGGGGTTAGATGGTGATGGGACCCTGCAAATCCCCCTCTCATCTCACCATATGCAGTTTGGCCTTCTTCCTGTTGCTGGCATCTGCCACATGATCTGTGTCGTCATCCCCTTGACGCAGCTTGGGTTTTGCACCTAAAATCTTCAGCATACATAAAACAAATGACATTGTAAATAAATTAAACTGGAAAATGACAGACCTGCTGACTTTCAGAGGTGGAGCCTCTGAAAGAGCGAAAATATTTAGCACCACAAAATTCTGGCATAAGAGACTTCTTTAAAGTGTTGGCAATAGCCATCGTTTTGGATAAAGTAGGGAAGGGCCAAAACCTCTGCCAGGTCTGTGTACCATTGGGGAACTTTCCCTTCACTTCCTGTCCCAGCGATGTAACAGGAAGTGGGAAGAAATCTCCCTAAGTGAAGAGAATTCCCATCTTGGACAGCTGTCACCAGAACAGATGACCCTATTGGAAGAGTAGTGATCACCAGTACAAACAGATCACTACTCCAATGGCGACAATATAAATTCAACAGGGGGGTCTAAGCTTTCCACACTCTATCCAAAACTAAAAAACTTATAGAAAATGTATATTTGTATAATTTCTAAACTCAGAACCAAAAACATAAATAATGCTTTCAAATTAGGCCGCACAGCATTACAACTATACAAGTAAATGCAAAATACTGATTGATAAATACAACCCTAACCCATAAAACACGTAACAATCTCCCACATACACATGACGCCGTGTAGAATACATTTATGTACACAGAATTTATATGTATGCAGAGATTAAGGCCTTGTTCACACCACATGCAGAGCATATCCGGTCAGGTTTCTGCACAAGCAGTGCAGTGGGTTGTGCCGCGTTTTTGATGCGTTTTTGCCGCGTTTTTATGCCTTCCTGGGCCGTTTTTGGTTAAAAAATATATTTTTTTAAAGTTTAACATGGGCTTTCAGGCACTTGCATGCGTTTTTTATGCGTTTTTGCGTTTTGCATGCGTTTTAAATGCATTCCAGAGCAGATCCAGAGCAGGTAAAATAGGGCTTGCCGCAGTTTTTTCACCTGCTCTGGATCTGCTCTGGATCTGCAGGCTGCGATGTGAACTGGAGCTCAAAATACCATAGGAATACATTGGACGCAGTTTTGATCCGGTCTGCACCTGCTCTGCTCTGGATCTGCTCCGCGCTTGGTGTGAACAAGCCCTAATCTCTCCCGCGGACCCGGGAATCTCTCCTGTGACTCTGGGTTTCCCCATCTGAGGTAGACCCGGATCTATCAAATGACACCGCATATAAAGTGCAAACATAGACTGTATAATACATAAACAATACCTAGTCAACACCCACGTGACTATAATAAATATAATCTCAGATGCATCCATTATAAATAACATAATAATATAGAAAAAGTGATGGGAATGTGTAAATAAAACATGTAAATTGATTGATTGATGTTATACTTTTTTTTGCATTTTAACATTAAGGTTGCGCAATGACAAATGTAAACACTAGATGGCCTCAGAGCAGCACATTGTCTATTATTTATACTGTATTCTTTTATTGTAGTTGTGCTCCTTGACCACTAGAGGACCTCAGAGGAGCACATTTTGTATTACAGTAAACGCCCCATTATCCACGGGGATTGGTAGATTCCGGATAAATGTTTCTGGTTGCTTGAGAGTTACTGTTAAAAATAAGTCTAACTAATGCCATACCCCATAATATACCATACCATAAACTCTGTATTGATTTCATATTAATATTGAAATGCAGTAATCAAAAGCAAATTAAGACAAATAGACACACTTAAAACAAATTAAGACAAATAGACACACGATTGTTTCCAGGACAATACGTGCCGCAGATCAGCAGAGCAGTGAGTAGTACACAGGGGATTTTTATTTTGTGGTTAGATGAGAGTTCTCGTTAGTTAAATACCAGATAACTGAGAGTTTACTGTATTTATACTGTACTCTTTTATTGTAGTTGTGCTCTTTGACCACCAGAGGGCACCAGAACCGCACATTTTCTATTATTTATACTGTACTCTTGTATGTCTGTGAGGGGTCTCATTCATCCAGGTCATGGTATAGCTGTAAAAAATAAGTCAAGGCAACTGGATGTGCTGTATTTTTCCTGAAGACTTTTTACTGGCCATCCGATCAGCTAAGACAGTCAAATATGCACCCTAGACAGTGTTTAAAAGAGGTGTGTATTAACCAGTTGACATCCGCGGTGTTAAACCCCCTTCCCATCCAGGCCATTTTTCAGTATTCAGCGCTGCGGTACTTTAACTGACATTTATTCCGTCATGCAGCGCTGTACTGAAATGAATTTTATACCCTTTTTTGGGGACAGATAGAGCTTTCTTTTGGTGGTATTTATTCACCACTGGGGGTTTTATTTTTTTACTATATTAAGGAAAAATTACCGAAATTAAAAAAAAAAAAACAGTTTCCCCTATATTAAATGATAAAACATTTATTATTACCCAATTTTTTGGTAAAATATAAAAGATGGGGTCACGTCGGGTAAAAAGACACTAAACATGTCAAGCCTTAAAATTGCGTGC
>NW_017307935.1:189763-199363 GCF_000935625.1 Nanorana parkeri | reverse complement strand
GGGCGGGGTGCGACCTCTATTGTCTGCCACATACAATGCTGTTTTAAGACTTCTCTCTCTGCAGGTTAATAACACCTCCTAGCTCCAATTATACAAATGCAATCAACACCTGGTTGCGACTAACAGATTATGTGGATTGGAGCAACATTCACCATATTTATTCCCAGATTTTTTTGTACAAGTTATTCTGAAATGAGAAAGCTGATGACCAGTGAAACGTCTTCAAGAAAAATACAGCAAGTCCAGTTGCCTTGACTTATTTTTTCCACAGATATGTACTCTTGTAGTTGTGCTCTTTGACCACTAGAGGACCTCAGAGTAGCACATTTCCTATTACTTATACTGTATTCTTGTAGTTGAGCTCTTTGACCACTAGTGGGCCCCAGTCTGCGTAATCACATCACACCACTGAGCCCCTGTATGAATTTGTAGCACTTTGAGCTCGTTCACATTGCACTGGACGGGCCGTTTCCTTAGATATTAAGATACATAAACCTGCGGATACAATCCTGAGAATTGTGGTGTTATTTGTATGGACGGCGGCAGAGTTCCAGTCTCTTGTCAGTGTTGGATTATGTCCCGGAGTCTATCCGCAGAGATATGATCTGTGGCTCCGGGTTCCAGATAAATGTTTCTTATCAGTTTTCATTGACACTGAACTTTGGAAAATATAATTTGGTGATAAAACATTTCTTCTTATTATTCTGATTGGATAAGTGACAATACAAAGCACAATAACACACTGGCTCTCTTAAAGCTGGACTCCCGGTAGATTAATAAAACACACATCACTCACACTCCCTAGTCATTAATACATCAGTGAGTGTTTCCTTTTCCAAGCAGCACTCTGATCTGACCTAGTATAAGTCTCCTGCAGTCCCTGTACAGCAGAGCTCGGACTGGTAAAGGGAGGAGCAGCCAATCGGTTGTGCTGCAGTGCTCCTGTCATAACAAGGGACATGGTGATAGAAGGAGAGAGCAGAGTGACACAGAACTGAGCCCATCGGTCTGCTACGTCCTCTTCTTCTACTTCTGCTGCTTCTTTTACTGTCACAGGCTGGGGGGAGGGACAGGACCTGCAAATGCTATGGAACTGCGGCAGGAAAAAATAAATCCTCCTTTCTGGCAGAGCGGCAGAGGTGAAGGTGTGTTCTCTTTGCAATGTGAATGTCAGTGAATAAGGTGAATGCCATGTGCATTGTCAGTGAATAAGGTGAGGGTGTGTTCACTTTGCAATGTGCATGTCAGTGAATAAGGTGAAGGTCACTTTAATGAATGTCTTCTGGATTCCAGTAGGGGTGGGACGGTGACTCCGGCACCATGGGGACCGGGGTCTGTGAAGTGGGACTGTTGGCAGCCATTCGGTGATGACATTGTTGCATCACTCGTTGTAAAGTCGCCATGCCGCACTTTGGATCCGCAATGTAGATAAGAGATGAACCGATTATGAATTAATGACTCTCACCGAACATTGATCACGTCTGCCTTTGCGAGCAGTGTGTCATGTAATTTTCTGCTCGGCACCTCAGCTTGCGAGAGCTCGCGGAGCTGAGCGTGCCGAGATGAACAATTTCAACTTCAGCCAATCGGCTCGCGCCTATAAACCAGCGCGTCGCGACGCGCCAGCTGGCAGGTTGTTACGGACGAGCCGATTGGCTGAAGGTGCTGTCAATCATCTGACTGCACTCACCTCACACACTGCACGCAAAGCTCCGTGTCGGATAGCTTTGCTTCGCTCTGCACGGCTTCGCATGCAGTGTGTCACGGTCTTTACCTCGCCGAGCGTCGCGTCAATTAGGACCCGGAGACTGCCAGATGACCCCGCTCGGAGCGCCGCCCACCGGAGCAGCAGTGACGCGAGGCTCGGCGAGGTAAGTAAGAAGAAAAAAAAAAAAACATAGCCCAAGCTTCGGCGCTAGGCTTCGGGGCATTTTGACAAGTACAAGAACTTGTCAAAATCCCCTGTATCGGGCCCGATGCATCGGTATTGGGACATCCCTAATTCTCACCCTAGGATATGTGTCTGAAATCGATGTTGGTTGGCGTGATCGTGACTAAGGTCGCCCAGATAGCCCGAGTTGATTTATAACACATAGGAAGTGATGGAGCATGTAGGAGGAGCAATCATTCAAAATCACACAATGCTCCATATTTGTGTGATCGTTCGATAGATGTCTGTCCTTTTCTATACAGTGCAGGCAGATCATGGCTGGTGGGAGGAGCCGGCAGGGGGCTGTACATAGCTCATGCCTCAGTACTCCTCTCAAGAGCCCTTAGCCCTGATACAAACAGTGGGCTGGCCTTTGGGAGGAGTTATGCAAATATCAAAATGTCTTGAAAGGTTGGTGTCAGTCTGGACGAGAGGGGGCGTTTCTAAGCAGGCTGCATTTGCATGCAGACCGCCCCTAGGTAACGCCCACATGCAATGCTCAGACTCCATGATGGAAAGAACTGAAATCCAATGAATGAAGGAGGCGGTCCAAGGACAGTCAGGCTATGATGGAAAAAGCTAGATGATGCTGGATGTCCGGCTCTATCTGACTTGCTGCAGCTTCTAATGCACATGGTGAGAAGCTCCCATTGTGCAGTGACATCAGAGGAAGCCATTTCAGTCCAGGAGAGGAGACGGTACAACTGTGCAAGACTTAAGGGAAGGCCAAAGGTCATGTATAAGACTGAAGGGAAGGCCAAAGGTCAGATATAAGACTGAAGGGGAGGACGGAGGTCAGATAGAAGACTGAAGGGAAGGACGGAGGTCAGATAGAAGACTGAAGGGAAGGCCAAAGATCAGATATAAGACTGAACGGAAGGACGGAGGTCAGATATAAGACTGAAGGGAAGGCCAAAGGTCAGATATAAGACTGAAGGGGAGGACGGAGGTCAGATATAAGACTGAAGGGAAGGACAAGGTCAGATAGAAGACTGAAGGGAAGGCCGGAGGTCAGAAAGAAGACTGAAGGGAAGGCCGGAGGTCAGATAGAAGACTGAAGGGAAAGCCGGAGGTCTAGGGCTATAAGGATGAAGAGAAGCTAACTCCAAGACCTCATAAACTCTTCTATCTGCCACTTAATACATTGGACACATGTTTTATGTAATGAGTCAATTACTGGCCCATGGAGGTAGACTACAAGATGGAGGAGTCTTGACTGCCCCCATATGCTTTTATAAATAGTTTTTATCATGAAGATGTTTAAGAAATGGTGTTTTATCGAAAGAAATATAATGTCCTAATCCGCACCTAAAAACCTCCATTAGTTTTGTATTCGTCTAACAAAATGTCCGCCTCCAGACATGCAGTTGATGTGCATTACCGTCTTCACAGCGCCTGGCTCCTGCCCATCTTCCACAACAATTACTTTGGCTCTGCCTTTCCTTTCATTGTCACGAATGCTGTTGGCAACCTGCGCGGCTTTGATGCGCTCGTACTTATTGCATTTTTCACCGCACCACTGGTAAATGTCCTGCAAAAAGAGAAACAAGAGGCCGTCAGGGCTACGAGCCTCTCTATGTAAAGGATGACCAAACTTTGGAAACACATTGACCCAGATTTACTAAAGCATAGATATCAACTATCCAGGACAGTTCTGCATCGTGGACCTGAATCCCCATGGTGCTCTGTCCTGGGCCATGTCTGGGATCACAGCGTTGCCTTTATTTGAGTTATTACCCATGAGGATTAACTCAGTGAGACATTTATTGAGGTGATTGGAGGCTGGAAGGGGCAAGCTCTGCATAATTAAAGGCGGGGTTTGGGTAGGCCTCATAAGAAGGGGTCTAAGCGGGACCACTTGCTCATTGAGCGAGCCTGAGGCTGACCATGGGAGGGGTTAATGAGCTAAAAATGTGCTGACCTCCATCATCCAATCATGTGCAAGCAAAAATTCTGTCTTTTCAATTTCCCTTGCGCATGATTGGATGTACTTTACAGTGAATGTCAAATAAATTTTGACTTTGTTTCCCCTAATTCACTAAAATAAGTGAAAGTTCCCTTTGAAAGTAAACGCTCCACTCCTTCAGCGAATCAACCCAAGCAGTGGCGTCACGCATCCAGGTGACACCATTGGACAGGTGACACCAAAATGACTGACAATCATTTTGTTGTCACCCCCTCCAAAAAGTCAGGCACTCGGTCATGGACCGAGAGTCTGACAGTGTCAGGAGAGAGGAGGGAACACGGCGGCATACCCCATCCTGATGGGTGAATGTCCCCTCCTTTCTCTGCCGATGTCCATCACCAAGATGGCCGCTGGCAGGAGTCTATTAGATGTCCGCGCATGCACGATGACGTCCCGGCGGGGTGTCATCTGGTCTCTGCTCCGGGTCACGCCAGTCCTCGGGATGCCCCTGAACCCAAGAATCTTTTAATTGATCCAACAACACCGGACATATTTATAAAGCAGTTGATACGACATTCACAAAACATTCTTTGCAGGTGAATCTTTCAGGCGCCTGTTTTTAAGTTACAGTGAACGATTCACCAGCTGTGCATGTTTGGTGAAAGCCACATTCACTGCTTTATAAACATAACCCAAAGCATGTTTCAAATATAGTTTAATACCTTTGCCTTTTCTATCCCCGTGCTTTCACAGCTGCCATTGTGTACCTATTGCTTTGCTGACATTACATTGTCTGCAGTATGCACTGTACACTGTCGAGAGCAATATGGATGCAGACCTGGACTGAGAACAAGGAAGGAATTTGCTTCCCATACTTGTTTATTGCTAAATTAAAGCTTTGCAAATGTCCATGGCATACAGACAAGTGAATATTTGTGGGTACAGCAATCAGATTGAACTCTTTTATGGCTTTCACATTAAGATATGCCATCGGGGGGGGTATAAGGAAATTGTGAAAGCCGCTTAGGTGAAGGTCCTGCTGGTATGCAAATCAATTGTTTAATCAGAAAGTCTGAATGACTAACGACGATCGTATCTCTTGTGTCCAATGCAAGAATCCAGAGTGAGCCCATTCAAATCACTTTTTCCTCAGTAAGGGGAAGTCAAGGATGTAAAATTGTCACCATGTGCAGAGTTATGATAAATGTCTGTTTGTGAAATGATATATAAGTGACAGGACGGAATAGCGGAAATACAATGTATCAGCTGAGTCATTTCTATTCCTGGTCACTGAGCCATGAATAGTTGAAATGTTACATTGTATCGCTGGGTTCTATATGGGGGGTTATACTGGGTTTGTCTTAAAGCTGAACTCCAGGATCCAGCTAGGGTTGCCCCTGTCCAGGATTCATGCGGACAGTCTGGGATTTGACTGCCGTGTCCGGGTTTCATGGCAGCAGAAAACGGACACAAAATGTCAGGCAGACAGGGGCAACCAAAATTAAAGTAGGGGCTACCGGCCCCCTACTGAAAATAGTCTCCACTGTGATATTTACATATTAATGGCTGGCGCTATTTAGATATGAATAAGCAGCGACTCATTCTCCCAAAAGAATGTCCACACGTTGATAGAGTGTTCGGGTTTCGCTTGAGAAAAAAAGGTGGCAACCCTAGATCCAGCCCACTTTTCACTTAGAGCTCCTTGTCCCCATGCACATAAAACATGCAATACATTTATATATTTCATAAAATTGTCTCTTAATTTATAATCAATCTCACTTTTTATTTTGTGGAACGTCATCAATTTCAGCCCATAGTTGTAGTCTGGCCGGGCGACTGGTGGAGGATCCATAGAGGCGCCACATGTCCAACATGAACCACAAGTCCACCACGTTTCCCATGATTTATTGGGAATGTATTGAAGTTGGTGGGTGGACCTGTGGTCGGTGAGGGACAGTGCTGCCTGACCTAGAGTCACCATTTTGCATAGCGGCCAATCAATGCCTGTGGGGGAGTCATGACTGGATCCTGTGCAGATCGTACAACATGTCAGTGCTCCATGTTGAGAACTACAAAGAGGAGGAAACACGACCAGGAGCTGTTCCGTTCTCCATAAGGAGATATGAGTGGTGGCCAGTCACACTAGACGAAAGTGGTACTCTACAGTCAGGAGCAGGGACATGTTCATATGCAAAAATGCACTTTAAACAAAAGGAGAGAAATTTTAGGAAAAGATAAGGCTGTCCCTTTTATATAATAGTGTTTTGCTTCTTGGCTGGAGTTCAGTGTTAATACATGGAAGATCCTATGTTCAAATATCATTCATAAGACATGCCGGGTCTTCTTACCACCAAACCAGAAGAGGAGAGATGCTTTTATGTTCCTTGAACTATACAGAACCTTCTGACTCTTCTCACTATATCCTTCACCCCTTTCCCCTTTATACTTCTCTAGGTGAATTTAGCCGGGAAAGTCCATAGTTGGCAAGAAGGAGGAACCACAACAAAGAAAATTTTATTGAAGGAAGTGTGTGAAGGTTCATATTTATCCGGGTCACGCTACAGCTCAGAGTGGTCACATTCAACTAGAATTTTTGGTAATGTTGAAGAAGATGTTTTGTGGCTTATCCAAGCAGCTTCTTTGATTCTAATGAATGCCAGGGAACATACCCAGCATTTACAGCCAAGGGGACGACCCAGTCACCTTAATCTAGTTACCATGGAAGGTAGATGTTGATTGGCCAAGAACAGGATAGGAGGTGTGGGACTTGTTCTACATAATCCCATCCTTGGTGTCAAGAAGTCTGGGACTTCATTCCAAATCAGTTCATTGATATCTGTCCCTTCTTCATGGCACAATGGTGGCTTCACAAGCATTCACATCTCCCATCTTAGACAATTACTATCTGCCTTTACCAGGGCTGTCTTTAATATTGATTGGACCCTGGGCAAACATTTTCTTGGGCCTCCCGTTCCATACCTGCCAAGCCCCTGCCCCCTACTTGCCCTGCAGAGCAGATATGAGGAGAGAACATAGTGACTCCGCGTGAGACGTCACACTTTGTGTTATATGGCAGGGACGGAGCAACACTATGCAATGCCTATTGTACGGTAAACAGAACAATGCCGTGTGTGTATCTTCTGCGGGCTTAAGTAGCAGCTGCTTTGGGCCCCACAACAATGACTGGGCCCTAGGGCAACTGCCCTTTTGCCCCACGTTAAAGATGGCCCTGGCCTTGACACATTCCATGGTGATTAGATTAGGGGTTACCTGTGTGGCTACTAGATCTGAGGAAGCAAACCGTGTAAGTGGTAAAACAACTTTAACATTACAGAACACGTCTGGTTGAATGTGACTACTAATTTGTTGGAAGGAGGATGTCACGCAGAAAGTATGGAATGATATCCTAATTTTTCACCTATATGGTTTAATTTCTTCATATGTCTGTCTACTCACAGCTCCAACATCGATGATAAAGCAGTCTCCGGTATTAAAGCTGGACCAGCTGAATGGCACCTCTGTAGCTCGCACCACCCTTCGTCCTTTAATATGTAGAAGTCTCTTGGCAGAAAGATCATTGGTAATCACATGGGTGAAGCCAGAGGCCACCCCACCGGCCTGGGGGAAAAAAATAATATTACGACATTTTTCCCCAAATTTTTCCCCACAGAAATTAAGAACGTTACTGTCCAGCAGCATAAGTAATCTGTAAAGGTGACAATAAGTGGGCAAGGGTGGGCTTTAACAAGACCCTCTTACCCCTTGGAAAAGGAAAATGGGTCTCTTTAAGGAAATCCCGGAAAATATGTGAAAAGAAGCCTAAAGCTCCAATCCCCTCACCCAATCACAGGACCAGTTATACTATAAATTAAAGCACGCCTCCCAAAGCCACCATTCTTTTTTCTGTCCTCAATCCTTGAAGTTGATTCTGAATGTGTTTAATTCAATTGTGTAAATTAGATACATTTCTCAACTTTTGCCCTCCCTTGTTTTTGCTTGCTATGGCCCATTCATATGCTGCCATGTTGGTGTCAGGAAAACGGAAAATTGTATAGTTACCTTTCGGTAATTTTCCTTTCCTGACACTAACACATGGCAACATACCGGACCCTCCCATGGCTTTCGCATTGAGTGCTTGTTAAGAGAATGGTGGCCTTGGGAGGCGGGCTTTAATTTATAGTATAACTGGTCCTGTGATTGGGTGAGGGGCAGAGCTAAACCCATCTGTATGCTGCCATGTATTGCCGTCAGGAAAGGAAAATTACCGAAAGGTAAGTATGCAATATTCCGTTATATATATATATATATAGCTTCATCTTACTTTAAACTAAATTCTGAAAAACCTTTCCTCCCCATGACTGGATATTAGAAGCATTTATGTCATACCTGATATTTTATTCCACTTTTAAAGTAGCCAAGAAAAGTGCTGCTTTCGTAGCCTTGAAGTTCCCGATATTGGACCGCGAATCCACCGAGATGTTCGTCCATCTGTACAGTAAATATGGCCGCCGCTGTGCTCTCATCTTGGGTGCATTCACTCCCTGAAGGAATTACATTTTCAATATAAAAAATATCTATATCTGGGTCATTTATTGATCATCCAACTGGTTAAAAGACATAGCAAAAAAAAATGCCAATGACAGTTGCTGGTTGTTCTGGACAAAAGTAAATTTTACCTGATCTTACTCTTTATATACATCTGTCCTATATGCACAGTAATTGGCTGGGAAGCCACCAACATTTAAAAGCTCAGCTGCGGCCAGACTATGGACAATTCAAGATCTGACTTATTTTTCCAGCACATCCAACAGATACTCTTGGATTGAGATCTGGAGAATTTGGTGGCCAAGTCAACACCTCAAACTCCTAAAACCATTCTTCAACCATTTTTGCAGTGTGGCGGGGAGCATGATCCTGGTGAAAGAGGCCACTGCCATCAGGGAATATCTTTTCCTTGAAGGGGTGTGCTTGGCCAGCAACAATGTTTAGGTTGGTGCTACGTGTCAAAGTCACATCCACATGAATGGCAGGACCCGAGGTTTCCCAGCAGAACATTGCCCAAAGCATCACACTGCCTCCACTGGCTTGTCTTCCTCCCATAGAGAATCCTGGTGCCATTTCTTCCCCAGCCATCACACACACACCCACCCGGCCATCCACATGATATAAAAACATTTTTGATTCATCAGTTCAGTCCACCTTCTTCCACTGCTCTGTGGTCCAGTTCAGATGCTAACATGCCTTTTGTAGGCACTTCTGGTGGTGGATACTGGTCAGCATGGGACCCTGACCAGTCTGCTACTATGCAGCCGTATACTTAACAAGCTGCTATACACTGTGTGTTCAGGAAATTATGGACACCGGCACTCCAAGGTAGAGTAACGTCTTTTTTATTGACGTTTCATGCAACAATACACTTATTGCAACGTTTCGGGGCCACACAGGATCCCCTTCATCAGGCAGAACAAGTGGCCTGCATTTGGGGTGCCGCAATCGCACTGCGGCCGGGGTGTGTGGCTGCGGTGCCATTGACTTAAATGCCCCCTCCCACCCTAGAACGCAGGGGGTAAGTTTTGTGCGTGATTGCTGTGCGTTCCAGCAGCTACCACTCTGGAACGCACTGTAATTGGTGTGAACAAGCCCTAAGGGCCCAGTCCCACCCTAAGGAGTGCGTTCCAATGCGTTCGGCCTCTGGAATGCACTGGAACGCAACCCGGCCGGCTCACTTTGTTTTGGGGCGTGGTGGTGCATTGAACTCAATGGC
>NW_017307935.1:174432-188942 GCF_000935625.1 Nanorana parkeri | reverse complement strand
TATGTAAAAAATCCAGCTGCCCAATACCAGTGAGTAGATCCTTCTTATTGTGTTTACTACTGAACTGTGCGTTCCTTACATCTGACCACTGCACACTGTGCATTCCTTACATCTGACCACTGCACACTGTGCGTTCCTTACATCTGACCTCTGCACCCTGTGCGTTCCTTAGATCTGACCTCTGCACTCTGTGCGTTCCTTAGATCTGACCTCTGCACTCTGTGCGTTCCTTAGATCTGACCTCTGCACTCTTTGCGTTCCTTACATCTGACCTCTGTGCGTCCCTTACATCTGACCTCTGCACTCTGTGCGTTCCTTACATCTGACCTCTGCATTTTGTGCGTTACTACTGATCTCTTTGCGTTACTTATTACTGACCTCTGCTCTCTGTGCGTTACTTAATCTGACCTCTGCATGTTACTTCCTTAGGGTTATGGTTTTGCGTATAGTTGTTTGTAGAATTAGATATGAGACAGAAATAACATTCTAGCTCTAGAAGCTGTAAATTCCTGGCTGCTGGGATTAAACGCTCGTCTTACAATATGCAATGTACACAGTTCATTTTTAATTATTGTTTGCATTGTCTTTCAATATGGGTGTAAGTGGGGGCCTCATGTTTGAGTTTCGCCTAAGGCCTCACAAAGTCTAGAGCCGCCTCTGTGTATTGTTGCATGAAACGTCAACAAAAAAGACGTTATTCTACCTTGGAGTGCCGGTGTCCATAATTTCCTATATACCATTTAGAGGGTGGCCATCCGTCGACTACTGATGCACCCAACCTATTACTACGGATTAGCGGTAAGGAGTGCAATGGGTACATGGACTGACACTGTGGGTTCAGACACCTTTCTATCAGAACCAGCATTAAAAGAGAACTAAAGCCAAACAAAACACATTTGCTAATGTACTTCTGTGACCCAAACTTAGCATATAGCCGGCTACTGCCCACTATATACTGACAGCGCAGAGCCGTTCCGAGTTTGTCAATGAGTTCAACACCAGGTCAGTACAATAGTACAACCAGAGACCTCAATTGTACCTCTTGCAGACCCACATGTGATCTTGACAGCCCCTCTGCAAAAAGGATATGACCCAGGTTTTAGCTGTCAATACTTGTTAATAAATGGGTGTGGTTACTGGGGGTGTGGCCACTAAAGGGTGTGGCCACTGAGGGGTGTGGTCACTGAGGGGCGCTGTAAAGCTTTCTCGCACAGGGCGCCTAAAGGCCTAAGGCCGGCCCTGATGAAACCTGTTGAGTCAAAAAAGTTCCACCCACTTATATGTTGACATTTTTTTCACTCTGTACAAACAGAGTTATTATGACATATACAGGTGAAACTCGAATAATTAGAATATCGTGCAAAGTTCATTTATTTCACTAATGCAACTTAAAAGGTGAAACTAATATATGAGACTCATTGCATGCAAAGCAAGATAATTCAAGCCGTGATTTGTCATAATTGTGATGATTATGGCTTACAGCTCATGAAAACCCCAAGAACCCCAAATCCACAACCTCAAAAAAGTAGATTATTACATGCAATCAATAAAACAAGGATTGTACATAGAACAATATCGGACCTCTGAAAAGTACAAGCATGCATATGTACTCAGTACTTGGTTTGGGCCCCTTTTGCAGCACTTACTGCAATTACTTTTGCACAATATTCTAATTATTCGAGTTTCACCTGTATGTTTGTAATTATGATAATGAAAGGGTGGTTCTAAAACACCGCACCAATACAATAGTACAAACAAAGATCTGAATTGTAACTCTTGTGGTCCCCCATGTAATCAGTATAGTCCCTTTACAAAAGGATATGTCCCAGGTTTAAGCTGTCAATACTTATTTACAACATATTACCTCCATCTCCTGAAGAAATGGATGCAAAGTCTATGAAACACATCCAGTGAAAAATAGTTCCACCCTACATGTTGAGATTTTGATCATATGTACAAGCAGAGTTAATATGACATATATGGAGTTGTGATGATGAGCTGGAATGATGACCTGTAGGAGGTTCTTTGTATCATATACACTATATGACTATTGCGTCTACCAATTTTATGTTTCTTTTACATTGATACACTTATAAATATTGATGTATTTTTAACAGGTTATATGGTCACGCGACCATTCTGGCACCTTTAATAAAGACCTAATACTCTGCGCAGTTTTCTAATACCTGTTTCATTTCAGAGGTAGGAGAACTTTTAACATCATATCACCAACTGCAACTTGCAATGTTGTATCAGAGAAAAGGACTATAAACCGTTGTCTTGCAGCATTGAGCAGCAAATGACACACAGAACTATAGATTTTGGACAGCAATTGACCCGTTTTTCAGTTAAACTTCTAAGCAAGAGGAGCAAGGAGGCCCCAAAAAACACCAATTTGCCAAGTTTGATTTAGCTGCCCCAAAGTAACTCCTGAAAACCCCTATCATCCATTCCCCAAAATTTCCAAAACTTACCCAACCAGAAATGCAGATTGTAAAGTTTATGCAGCGTCATGTCCACAGTATTCAGTATTAAGTAGGCATCGCCCACATAGAAGCTGCCGTAGAGGGGCTCCGGGACCTCAACCAATTCCATCTTCTCGATCCTCCAGATCTGGCGGCCCGTTTTCTTGCCGGCCTTCTCGAACTCCTTGTGTTTGAGGCCCATGGCTGGCTTGTCATGAGATGGGTACGGACAAGCTCGGGACGTGTACCACTGTGTTTATCAGTTGTAGGGATTCTCTGGCACGGTGCACTGATATAGTAAGAGATGACAGAGGTGTGTCATTCTTTTATCACACCTGGAGCGTATCACATTCTTTCATTATACTGAAAGTCATAGCACTTCCTTCTGCCTGCTTGCAGAACAAAGGACAATCCAGAGGCCAAGATCAATGTGTAAAGTACAAGAACCCACAGCAGCCAGCAGTCACAAACACGGCATCTCCCTTATAACTATCAAAGCGGCAGTAACAAAGTTGGCATCGGTCCCGGGACGGTCCCATGTTATAAAGATTTGTCCCTGTATTTACAACGTTAATCGCACGTGTCTGTGTGATTAATGCACTGTACTAGTATGAACGGACCCTAAAAACACTGACAGACACACACAATCTCACACACGCAGACATTATTTATATACAAATTTTTATTTATTCAAGGTCCACCCAGTCTCCCTTTCTTACAAGAACTGGAGCGGATCCCCAGCCGGTGGTCCAGTGTGGGCTACTGTGCTGTGACGGAGCTCCATCCATATGTGCATTGCTGGTACAGCTCCCTCACGTGTCCTATAGAGATGCCAGGGCACGTGAGGGAGCTGTAAGCAATGCACGTATGGATGGAGCTCCCTCGCAGCCATACCCCCATCCCATCTCAAGCTGACATTCGGCGCTGGGCAGCATATTTTGAATGGCTGCTTGGAGTGAGAACTGGCAGTGCTGCGCAATGGGGAGGCTGAGGAGCCTCTCACCTAGAAAAGTAGAAGGCATACGGTGACCCACTTGGGGTCACGTCCCACAGTTGAAAACCAAGGCTTTAGACGATATGGTTATTGAGACTACTGTATATTTAATTGCAGTTAGGTGACAACCATATTGCATACACACTGGGAATAAATACTCGGGTGACAAGGAAGTAACTAAGCTCTGTTATAGTGTCACTAATATACAGTAGATGAGTGATTACATGGACCCGGCGGACACGCATTGTCTTCTAATCATTGTTTAAAAAAAGTTTCCTATAGATTGTGTACAGTGAGGCATTGAACATCTTAGTAACGACACTAATGGCAACCGAGAATGCTAACATGTCCCTGCTATGAATTGTACTGAATCTGTATAAAGGCAGCCGGGAGGGGTTGTGGGAGCTCATTCTGAAGGAGAGGTGAGTTCTACATAAGAATGAAGACAGAGGGGCAGATTCGGCATATGGGGCTCCTGAGGGCCGCTCACTGACTGAGATACAAAAGCAGGACCCTGTCATGGAGCTGCTCTCAGGAGTTCCGTCTGCATTGCATCAACATCCCCATATCACCTGCACCAGTCTTGCCAACAATTTTGGAAGCTTCAAGGATTGTCCCTAGCGGTGGACTATCAAAGGAGGCAAAGGGGTAAAAGCTTGGATGGGGGGCAGAAGCACTCATTTTCTAATTGAAGGTTGGTTCTTCAAAGGGTGACAGGGCTCTTCCAGGACTAGTTCATGTACATAAAGGAAATGTATAGCCCCTTTTAAAGGGACAGTCCACCTAAAATCAATATTTAATTTTTTGATGGGCCCTGCAAAGTTGTAAGTGTATGTAAAGCCACAATTTGGGGGGGATGTGCAAGGGTTACAATGTCGGTGAGGAGTCTGTTGTTGTCTGGTCCCTGCTGACCATTGTCTCCATTCAGGGGTGTAACTACAGGTCACGGGGGCCCCATAGCAAAAATATGATGAGGTGGCCCCCTGATGACCTCTCTCTGAGCTTTAACTAATGACACCAAGATCCCAAAGACTCCTCTTGTGCATCTTGTTGGAAATGCAACAACATAGGGTAATATGTATTGGTTGTATTACTTATATTCTGATGCACTGTTATGTCTTTTGAGCTGTAGGTGGTGCTGTAGTGCAAGTCTAGTTTTCTATATGCATGCTTATGTATGATACACAGGAAGTTCTATCTATGTATATGTTTTCCTGTACTATGCTGTATTCCTGTATACATACATGTAATGTCCGGCTAAGCAAGTAAAACTTAATTAAGCATTCTTCAAGATCTCAGTGCTTCATCTAAACACATAACCAACACATCTGATTGTCAGCTTTACTACACTGTAGACTTTACAGAGGAAAAGGGTTGTCATCAAATTCAACCACTCCCACCCTTAAAGTAACTCTAAACTCAGGAGTTAAATCTTAAAAATGCATTCAAGTCCCTGAACTAGTCACAAAAATGCTATATTTGCATGCTCTTTGTTTAGTTTGCCTCAACAACCCAATGGGGCCCCTTTCCACCCCCAGGACCCATAGTAGCTGCATGGGCTGCTATGGCTATAGTTACAACACTGTCTCTATTATAGAAAGTGATGGGAGATTAAACATTTTTGAGTTGTTGGAGGTAAAGATAAATCTTCTGTTGAAGACAGCTATTCTGGAAACTATTGTCTTACTTGGGAGAGTTCTTCTTTTAGTTCCTGTTTCTCTGGGACAGGAAGGGAAGGGAAATCTCCTCAATAGGGCACACACAGCAAAAAAGCAGCCTGACAGGGGTCTCAGGGCTTGTTCTCGCACCATGTGTTGGGCTGCCTTGTTCATCGCAGTCCCAGCATATGAGCAAGGCAGAAAGCTGTGTTCTTCACTGTGTTAATTCACAAGAAAATGATTTTACTACATCACAACACGTTGCGGCACACCGCAGTGCATTGTTCTACAACATACATAAAAATGTATCACAATGCACATCATCAGTGCTTGTCAGCACTAATAAGTGTGTTGTAATGTAGACCTACCCTTACTATTCCACACTATATCCAAAGTTCTTTTCAGTTTTTGTCTTTAGGGGACTCTCCAGCTCTGTGCACCTGCCTGTCTGTATGGCTGCTGTGAACATTTTGAGGATGATGAGCTCCCACCATTTCTTCACCAAGTTCCCGGTTCTGCACATGTTCTGGGACCATATTAGGGGCTCCCACCATACCTGTGCTCAGTTCTTGGGTCTGCACACCTGCTGTTGCCATTATGAGGAGTTCCCAACATCCCTATGCTGAGTTGCTGGGTCTGCATGCCTGCTGTGGCCTTTATAAGGAGCTCTCACCATTCCTGCACCAGGTTCCAAGGTCTTTACATCTGCTGTAGCAATTATGAGTGGTTTCCATCATCCCTGCAGGGTTTTTACTTACTTCATATGACTTGACAAATGTAGCCTGGTCTGATAAATCTCGATTTCTGCTGACACACACAGATGGGAGGGTTAGAATTTGGTGTCAACAGCATGAATCCATGGACCCAGCCCGCCTTGAGTATAATGGTGTGGGAAATGTTGTCCTGTTAATACCAGTCAGTAATCACTTGAATACCACAGTCTTAGTTGACCATATGATTTCCTTTATAGACACAATTTAGTATACTACAGTATATGATTCCATAATAAGGTGTTCTAGTAAATCGTCATCGGATAACGCTGTCCTCAGACATCCCCACAATTTACAATAGTGCAGATGATGTTATTCTCAGATTATATGTCAATAATAATGACAGTGCAGATTATATTTGTACACTAATGATATGTATATAGAAAGAGAAAGCTCTATCTACTTTACAAATACAGGAAGAGATAAACAAATGTATTCTTTCCTGCTGATTATAATAATCATCAGCATAGAACTGTCCCGGGAGATTCCCATAGAGCCTTGGCAGTCCATTCAAAATGAAAGGGTTGCCGTAATGCAAACCATGTTAAAGCATGACACAATGTGCCTTAACACGCATGCAATAACACAACACGCAAGAATGGCAAAGTGTAAATGGACCCTGAATGTATTTTTTGTAAGAGGAACACATAAAGGAGATATACTTACCTGATCCTGCCCGATCCCACCAGGCTCCAAACCTCTTCTCCCCCGGGTTCTGGCAGTCTAAAGGCCACTGCCATCATCACGTCTAATGTAGGTCCATTGACCTGCATTAGATGGCAGGATGCTGAGCACTATTCCACAGCCGGAGCAGAGGGGGAGAGAGGAGAACGTTGACTGCCACAAGACTGAAGATCATGTGAGTATATCTTCTTTATTCTGGCCCATAGAGAAAAATGAGCACTTAACCCTTGCAGTGCGGGTGTCAGCTCTGATACCAAGAGATCTCCCTCTGATCGGCAGTGCCGAGGGAGCATGGAGCCGGCTTCTTTTTTCAATTTGTTGGAAGCCAGGCTGCCTTGGGAAGTGAAGCTGGTGTTTTTTTTCGATGATGAACCGTCCGGCTTTCTGGTAATTGGGACACAGAGCACCGGTATTCGGTATCCGCGAGTACTGAAACAAAATATCGGTACTCGTACTCGATACTGGACAGCTGGTATCGGTGTATCCCTACTGGCTATATATCAGCCTTTAAAGGAGAACTATGGGGAAAAGCCTTAACCCCATAGTTTTTCTTTAACAAAAAGGTACAAACTATCGCATCAAGATATCCAAATGAAACTAATGAATCCAAATTAATTTGTTGTTTTCATTATAATTTCTTTCAATTCGTTGAAATTCTCTACTAATGTTATTCAGAGATTCGGATACATTCGAATCTCTGAATACCACAGATTCGTTTGAATTTCGATTTGTACAGTACAGCGTGCAGTGGTCAGGAGTATGTAATATGAAACAAAGCATACAGAGTGCAGTGGCCAGGGGTATGTAATGTGCAACATAGTGTACAGAGTGTAGTGGTCGGCAGTATGTAATGTACAACACAGAGCACAGAGTGATGTTGCCAGGGGTATGTAATATACATATAAAAGAAAGAATAACACAATTTAAGAAAGAATTATCAATGTTTATTTTGCTCTGTACGAGCCAGACCAAGGTAATTTTAGCCATGCATTGCTGTGCCATTCATTGTAAATGGAACACACAGTGCAGTATACAGTAGGGAGCAGCACACCTCATCACAATGCACATACCATGAGTTGTGGTGCGATGCATTTTTTTGTTCTGTTACACTGCGGTGGCAGCCCATTCATAATGAATGGGTTGTCTTAATACGTACATTACTGGATGCAAAAGTGTGACTCTGCCCGAGCAGGGTTTGGACACAATGCCAATGTCTTACTGGAGGAGGGAAAGGCGAGTATAAGGCTGGGAGTGGGGACTGGAGGTCCTGCATCAGAGGTAGGCACTCCAGCTCTTGACAAACTACAAGTCCCATGAGGCATTCCAAGACTGACGGCCACAGGCAGGGCCGCTCTGATGGTCTCCAGTGTGTCTGCCACCACCTTTCCCCACCAGAGCATCTCAGGATGCTAAGAACCAGGCGGGGAGATGCGTAAGGGCCATACACATCTCTTCACCAAGCTCTTAGCAACCTGGGATGCTCTTGCCAGCATCTCATCGAGGTCTTGGCAACCAGTGACATCACTGGTTGCCAGGAGCTCTGTGCCACCCCTCTCTCTCCCCTGCCTCGGGCAGCAAGAAAGCTAGGAATGCCCCTGGCCACAAGCATGACTCCTAGAGGCAGAGGACTGATGGGATTTGTGGCTTTACCAAAGCTGGAGTGTCGAAGTTGCCTACCCCTGTCCTACATAATAGGTGCAAGTGTACTTTAAATTACGCTGAACATGATTGGATGTCCTACATTAACACAGCTTCACTTTATTGGCTACATTCAGTGACCATTCTCTTTTTTAAAATACTCTTTTGAGTTACTGACCCCCAACACCAAATCAGACAAGGCTTTCTTATTTCAATATAAGATGAATAACAAAAAATAAAAGTCACATTTGCTAGCGCCATAGTCCGGTCCATATAATCTATGTTCTTCCCGTAAAAATTGTATTCTGTGAATCCCATGTTCAAATGTGCCCAGACTGCCACTGGAGGAAACAACCTTCAATTGCGGGCCAACTCTCGACTTAACGATAAATTCTGAAACAAAAAAAACAAAAACATTTACAGTTAATTAGAAAACTTAAAGTGAAAGTCATTGAACATCTACCAGTAAAGTATCAGAAAGAGGAAATCTTTGTGTAGCCAGTTGAAGCCGATCAAAATATCAGTTGTAGGAGCTCATCTGGCAACTCTGGTAGGAGCCTTATGGGATGATGTTCGAATGAATCCCTATGGACTGCTTGTCCCAGAGTCCTGATTTTTACAAAACCAGGTCACTGCAGCACACATATTACTCTATTGGGCTCAACAGACATCTATAACATGCAGGTGAAAAGGTAATACACAGACTACAGGACCAAAACGGTTTGTGTCATTCAAATTACGAAATCGGGTCTTGCTGTAAATGGGTTTGTTCATAGTTGGGGTTTTGTTGGGTGGGAATGATGGTCTTCACTGGAGAACCCATTTTCCTCAGTGAACTGACAAAGTGCTCCATTTTTTACCAGTCGGGTAACCATTGTAATTTACTCTGATGAATCAGTAACTTTTCCATTATCCAACTGAAGTCTACCAAAGGCATTCAGTATACTGGTTCCTTCAAGACCTGCCAAGTGGTGCCGTAAATGTGTGACATTTGCTGCTTAGGAACCTCCTCAGATGTCTTGTTTTGACCTCTAGAGCTGAGATGGTCAGCAAATGTCTTTTTCTTGGCCTGTCCTGCCATGGTATTATGCAACTTTATGTTCTACAACAGCCCAGAACCTTTGTAGGGGGAATGGTAAAACAACCCATTGCACCATCAGCAGCTATAATACAATACTAATGTACATTACGCACCTTCTGGTTACTGGCAGTGAACTTTTCTTCAATCCGATCCATGAATGCGCTATAGACACCCCGCCGTCTTCTATGTCTCTAAACACAACATATCATTAGGTCATTAATGCTGCACTGCTTTTTAACATGCCAATCCTTTGAGAAAATCAACTTTTTGGAGAAAATTGAGAGTTTGCCCACCTCATTCCCTCCAGTTGCTTCCTTTTTGTCATTACAAATTTATCTATATTCATCATCATGGTGGAGTGTAATGCAGAAATTCCATCTCATGTGCAACCCTAATATATTGCACTCCCATGGGAAGGGTCCCCACCCATTGATGTCCCCTGTCCTATAGGCTTGTGAAGTTGCGGGGGAACAGCAGAGTTGCAGGAGGTGAGAGGTGCTAGGCTAGCAAATCCTGAGATTTTATTACAGGGTTCCTGGGATTCCCCCCTATGAGGCTCTCATGATGCTGTGCAAAGATATATGCAAACACCTCAACGCGTGAGGCTTGACAAGGAAGACAACAGGAACTTCCACAATGCGTTTCGAAGACGTGGTCTTCCTTGTCAAGCCACATTTTGTCTGCTCTACATATCAGGGAAATCCTCCCCACGGTTATTTACAGGCAGCGCTGCATCCAGCTTTTGACAGGTAGTTAGGTTACACAGCAGCGGGCTCCCCCACTGCTTGCGTAAACTAACTTGGTGAGGCAAGAGCTGTCACAGCCTCTACTCTATGTTAGAGGTGTGAGCTCTGTAGATGGCTTGGACCAATGGCAAAGTGCCATTGGTCCAAGCTGTCAAATAAAAAAAAGGAAAAAAAACCCACTGAGACCATCAATCTCGATGCCTCAGCAGTGACAAGCAAGTGAGGGACAGGGAGGCTCCTCCCTCCCTCCTTCACAATAGCATAGGGATCGGGTTGGGGTGGGGATTACACGGGCATGGCTTCAACATGCTGGGGGCGTGGCTTCATCAGGCGGGGGCGGGGCGGGACATGCTGGGGGTGAGGCTGGGATATGCCTCACCTGGAACTAAAGGTACCGCACGTCACTGCTGCACACAGTTTATGTTCATACAGCGAGCTGGGACAGCACCGTGCAGGAATACAACCTTGAATGGCCCAGAGCCTTCTCCTTCCTTCTCCCTCCCTCAAGAATATAATAATAGTAAAAATTATGGATGCACCGATGCAGTTTTTTTGGTATCGAGTAGGAGTACTGATATTTTTGTTTCGGTACTTGCCAATACCGATACCGTAAGTCCCATTGAGTAAGCTAGGCGGCGTGTAATGATTCACCGCCCAGCTTCCTGATTAGCCGTGAAGCCGTCTCCATGCACTCTCGTCACCAGGTGACGAGGGAGCATGGAGCTGGCTTTCTGGCTAATCAGGAAGCCGGGGGGCGGGTAATGACTCGACGCCCGGCATCCTGATAGGCCAGCTTCCCAACCAATCAGGAAGCCGGGCAGCGAGTCATTAAACGCCGCCTGGCTTCCTGATTGGCTGGGAAGTCGGCTCCATTCTCCCGGGGGTGAGCCATTACTAGCCCCCAACAGCTTCCTAATTGGCCAAGAAGCCAGCTCCATGTAATGACTCGCCGCCCGGCTTCCCAATACTAGTATCGGTATCGGTGCATCCCTAGTAAAAATAAATAAAATACATATTTAATGATATACACTAACAGTATAGGAGGCAGATTTGGGTGGCCAGGGGCTCTTCGGTAAAATTAGTTTTGAATCCCATGCAGGCTCCTCAGGCTTATGTAACACAAAGTGC
Source organism: Nanorana parkeri (assembly GCF_000935625.1). Classification (NCBI taxonomy): domain Eukaryota; kingdom Metazoa; phylum Chordata; class Amphibia; order Anura; family Dicroglossidae; genus Nanorana; species Nanorana parkeri. The sequence goes on along the minus strand of NW_017307935.1, from coordinate 177,778 downwards.
TTCACTCTGCCCCTCTTCTGCCTTTCTTCTGCCGGTGGAAGCTCACACACTGGAATCAAGACAATAATATGTAAGTATGGAATAAAGCATAGAAGAAAAGCTTTTAATGCAAAACAATAATGAAAGGAAACCCGCATATGCTTCTTACTCCACTTACTGCTACTCTAAGGTAATCAATACAGATGACCGAAAATTAAGATTTTGGCTGAATTTCACCATTTTGGTTAGCAGTGTTATTCACAAAAGGGTGAAGAGTCTGGAGAAGTGAACAATCTAGGCTAAAATAGCTGATTTGGAACATTTCTCCAATTTAGCTCATTTTCCGGTTCAGCGATGTTGTCCTAGATTGTTCACTTCTCCTGCCTTCTCCAAACTCTTCACCCTTTTGTGAATAACTCCAAATGTATTAGAGTAAATGGGAGAGGTGAAATGAGTACAGTTTTAAGGGTGCAGTGGGCTTTAAATGGTTTCTGATGCAGGGATAGGGAAGCTCCTTTTATCGATCCTGGACAGTAGATTTTTTTGGTTTTATTTTTCAAGAACATTTTTTCAAAGTGGCTGCATGAGCGAAATTGAGAAATTGTGAGGATCCACTTTGGGAAAATGAGTTGTTTTTCAGCTAAATCAATTTCTCCGAAATCACCTTCCTTATCTCTACTAGTGATCTGAAATGAGGCAACTTCTCCTGACTGAGGTTGTTCGGAAACCATCATTTGTCCTCCTGCACTACTTGATCATCGCCCAACTCTACCATAATCCTTTCTCAGAAAAAAGGCAGACCACAGATGAGTGGGATTAAATGGTCATCACAACCTTTTATTATTTACAAGAATTTGATGAAAAGCTTTACGTGACAAAACAACAGTACACTTGGATAGGGGCACAAGTCCTTGAAGGCACTGAAAGAACTAAATGTAATCTGTGGAACCAATTACATATGTCAGGACGCGAATGCATCACACCTCGGGGACAATATTAAAACTAACCACAGTATAGGTATAAAATACCTAATCGCTGCAGCCACCATACACAAAGATGGATCCCCAATCTTTTCACCACCAAACTAATCGCCTTCAAAGACCCCAACTTGCTCATCAGCTGCTATTACTTCTATACAGTTAGTGTAGCCAAAGGGTGGGTGGTCAGCTCTCTCAGAGTTTGCAGATCACCATATAGACTTGCCTGTGTTCCCCATATGGATCACTCTCATTAGAGCCCCAACTGGCCACAGCCAGGATTCACTCTCTCTGCAGCCCCAAGGCCAGGTTCCTCAATGCGCCCCCCTCCCTGCCCACCGCCCCAATGGAGAATGGCAACCAGATGGCGGGGCCGGCAGGGTTAGTTTTAATTTTTGTATACATTTTAAAAAATATATATATTTTTTATTACTTTTTTCAATTTGTATTTATCTTGTCATCTTTTACTTTTTTTATGATTTTTTTATCTTATTTTTTTTTTTTATTTTAATAATTATTTCCTATAATTTTTTACTTATTTTTTAAATGTTTTATTTATTTAATTATTTTGTAATCAATTTTTTTTAACTTAACTTTTTTGCTTCCTCACTCTACATTTAGCCCTGCTTGCCCAAGGCAGGGCTAAATGTAGAAAACAACTACCCGCCCGGTGCCCGAAACTGCATGACCCGGCCGTCGTGAAATTCTACACCCATGCCGCCCCTCTGCTTCCTGTTGCCCCTGAGGCCGGGCCTCTTCTTTTAGATCCAGGGCTATCTTCTTTATTTGCTTCATACTCTTTCTTGTGCCTAAACCTGGTCCCTCTCCGTCACAGCATCCTTCTTTGGGAATCCTTGCTTAAGTTTGAGGTCTACAAATAATTTAATAAGTAGACCTGATCCCGCTACTGTCTTTATGGTTTAAAAAAAAATCCACAAAGACTGCAAAACCTGTTCTTTATCTCCTACTGCAGTGATGGAAGGGGATATTTTATTTGGTAATTTTTAGTAAATATCCTGCACTGAACGTTCCCCTTTATTTAATTAGGAAACCCTTTTTAATTTATATCCACCAAGCATCTTGCTGAATATTTCATCTTTCAAAAGATCTTGTAAGATCAAAGGCATCAATAACCCAGCAGAAAAAAAATGATGCAGTAGTAGATAGTAGAATAGTTTAAATTCCATTCAATAAACACGTAATAAACTGTTAATAAATGATTGTTTTATGATTTCAGCCTTCTATAAAAGATAATAAAATTTTTTAAATTTCTATTTCGGTGCACCTCTAGTTATTACGCCACTGCATGTGTCCCTCTGCACTAAAGCTGGCCATACGCTACTACAAGCTGGGCCTGGCACACAGGGACGTGAAGCAGGCGGGGTAGAGGCGGGATGCGGCAGGGTCTAATATTGCTAGGGATTGGGCCCCTAGCGGTATTAAAGTACTAAAAATACAATGCCTTTATAATAATTACTTTAATACAGCCTCATATCAGTTACAGGGAACTACAAGTCCCAGTTGGACTGGCCGCTTGTAGTTCACAATTAATACAATGCCATTATAGAACATAGAATAAAACATAGATAAACTTAAATGTTCTATTCTTAGTTCTATAATGGTATTGTAGTACTTTCAGGTGGACAGTAATTAATACAGCTTCATAACATATCAGCTAGGGAACTAAAAATTACTGAGCCGACCTGTGACAGTCTCATTGTTACAGGTCGGCTAGAACTATGAGGTGAGTGAAAAGCACTCGCCTCATAGTTCTCCTTTAAGTAATACACTGCGTAGCGATACTTACAAGAGTTTAAACATCGAGATTTGAACTTCAGGTTGAACGGATCCCGAGAATAACTTGTAGCAAAATCCTGTATTCCTGTTTCATACTGAGGAGGGGAAAAAAGACACACAGAGAGTACACATTTATTTTACATTTAGAAAGTAATGACATAGTAAAATCTCTCGTACTATAAATAATGGAGAGTTCTTCTACATTTCTGGTTTCACCTCTTAAAGCCTGACTTGGGCCAATTTGTTGTTTTAAGTTTGAATACATTTTTTTTCTATGTGTGACTTTTTGGAGATTTTTCTTCGCTTTCTGTCCCTGTGACACCGAGGGGAAAGCACAGACAGACATTGCTAACCCTTACTTACGCGACTAATATCATTGCTGTCTGCATCCCTGTTGGAGCAAACTGTGCAGAGGTTCCAGCCTTCCTCGCTCCATCTAAAACAGAAGGTTTTGCCTGAAGTTGGGCTTGAAACCATGGAGAGAGAGAGACAGAAAAAACTAACCAAAAAAAGAGAGAGATAGAGAAATAAAGGGAGATGGTGGGAAAGGAGAAAGAGGGGGAAAAAGAGAGGGGGAGAGAAGGGGAGAGAGA
>NW_017307935.1:159314-174410 GCF_000935625.1 Nanorana parkeri | reverse complement strand
ACAAGTGAAAGGCTAAAACCGTACAGCTATAAGGAAATCATATCAGCAAATATTTGAGGTTTATGAGGCTGAAATATTTTAATGAATGAATCTATAATTAATGTTTAACAAGATGTCAAGTAAAGAAACATTAGACAAGCGCTTTGCCGGTATACAATAGCGCGTTGTAGTTTTTCTTTTTTTTGTCATACTTGTACTGCTAATGGCAAGTTAAACGCATTAATTATTATAGACGGGTGTTGCTAGGATTCTAAAGGTCCTGGGGCACCTTTGGCCACACCAAGGAGAGTCATAATGAGGTGCGCATAGCCAACCGCAGTGACCAAATTACATCAACAGTGGGAGGGGTTTAATGGGACATTGTTAAATATAAGCTGAGCCTGCTTGCTGTATGAGCAGTGTATATATGCTACAGTCCTTGTAACCCTACAATATGATTTCATTGCTGTGTCACAAGCAACAGTCCCACAGACACGTATACACACCTCAGCATTCAGTTACAATTGAAAAACTTCCAATACATATGATTTTGTACACACTAAAAAAAAGACAGAGAGCTAACCCTTTGTATAAGCCTACCATAAAGAAGAATTTCATTCAAATAGTCAGGGAATATTTAGCAACCAACAAGTGTTCAGGCAATTAACCCTAAAGGAGATTCTTTATTTAAAATTGCGGGTTACACTGAGGACGTTAATCAGCGCTGTACACTTACCCTACATCCTATGAGGTTCCAACAGTAACCTTTGTTTGGCAGCTTTTTAACCCTAAACCCAGGTTTAAGATTTTCTTTATATATTATATCTTTTTTCAATTAGCGCGGATTCATTCCATATACGGCTCACTGGAGTTTATTTCACAAGTAAAGGAGATTCTTTATTTAAAATTGCGGGTTACACTGAGGACGTTAATCAGCGCTGTACACTTACCCTACAATTAACCCTTTGGCCAGAAGTATATAATGTAAAATATAATGTATACACTATAGTGCAGGAGTATGTAACACGCAGAGTGAAGGGTTCATGAGTATGTACACAGAGTGCAGGGGTCATGAGTATGTACACAGAGTGCAGGGGTCAGGAGTATGTACACAGAGTGCAGTGGTCAGGAGTATGTACACAGAGTGCAGGGGTCAGGAGTATGTACACAGAGTGCAGTGGTCAGGAGTATGTACACAGAGTGCAGGGGTCAGGAGTATGTACACAGAGTGCAGGGGTCAGGAGTAGGGATGTTCAGATACCAGTGCAGATACTTGGCATTTTCATGAGAACTCCCAGGGTTGCAGCGGTTGCAGCTGTGACCTGGCTCTGGCGCTCCACCACTGTCCTGAAATCATTAGTCTGTATTGTTTTAGAAAAACTGTCACATGACAATAAACACAAATGTATCAGTGCTTGTATCTGTGAGAACATGGACAAGTATCAGTACTCGTACTTGCAAAACTGCTATTGGTGCATCCCTTTATATATGTTTATAAAAACAAAATCATACAATAAAACAGAGATGTACAAATCCCGGGAGCTCCGTGTGCTCCTTACAAATGACAGCGGCCTCCTAACTTTTGCATTTTTCTCTAGTCTAGTCTTGGAGCTGGAAAAGTATCTGTACTTGCACTTGTACCAAGTACAGTACTTGGTATCTGAACATCCCTAGTCAGGAGCATATAACACACAGAGTGCAGGGGTCAGAAGCATGCAACACACAGAGTGCAGGGGTCAGGAGTATGTAACACACAGAGTGCAGGGGTCAGAAGCATGTAACAGAGTGCAGGGGTCAGGAGTATGTAACATACAGAGTGCAGGGAACAAGGGTGCATAACGCACAAAATGCAGGGGTCAGGAGTGTGTAAAACAAGTGTGCAAGGGTCATATATGTGTAAAGCACAGCATTCAGGGGTCAGTCTTACATAAGGCACAGAATGCAGGGGTCAGTGGTACATAACGCATGGAGTGCAGGAGTCAGGGGTAAGTAACTCACAGAGTGCAAGGGTCAAGAGTAAGTGACACATATATTGAAGGGGTCAGAGCTGTGTAACTCAATTCAATACTCTTCACTACTTTCCCCTCTCAATTAAACTCCCCCAACCCCAATATCCAGTATAATTTGCACCCTCACACCCCCAGCACAAAATCCCTCTGAAAGCCAAAATCTCCCCAAACAAAAATGCAAAAATTCCCTCCTCCTTCCAGGACAACCCACCTTGCTAAAATGTCCCATGCACAGGTCTTCATCCCCTTTCCCAACAAATCTCTTCTCCCAGCACAAATCTTCATCCTCCACCACTACCAGGTCATTATGGCCTCCAGAACAATTCTTCCCTCTCCCTAAACTTATCAGACCTCCGTTGCAGTGTGGCAAGCATGGGGGATCCTCCAAGACCCATTGGCTTATGTCACGTGACACACCAGAGCCGGGGAGGAACCTAAGGAAACTTTCCTTAAATCTGAATTCTATGTACAGGCAGCTCAGCGGGGAGAGATGCCGGCTGCGCAGTGGTGGGCAGTTGCGGTGCCATGACTTGGGGCACCAGGTCAGAAAGATGCAGGGGACATACTCTGGGTTCCCACCTACAGGCACCATTATTATATAATAATTATTGTGTTTAACTTGCCATTGGCAGTACATCTGTCAGTGCAAAAATTGGCACACACACAACACATGTTTAGCCCCAATGAATGAAATTCGGACCTCAGACTTGCCCCCAATGCATAAGCTTCATATACTGAAAGCCCGCTGGCGACATTTCAGTAATTTCAGGGAGGTTGGGGGGGAGGGGGAGTCAGTCTTTGTAACTGACAGGCTAGTGCATCCATTGGGAGGTGCATAGCCATGCCACTGATATGGATGGCAATGCATCATTGCATGGTACCAAACTCTAGGTGCGTTTCAATAACAGCTCTCCTAGCTGCACGTCGCTCGATAATTGTCATGTACGCCTGCAAACTAAAAGGAATGTCAGGGGTTCAAATCTCCCAGATCTGTGCAGATCTACAAAATAAAATAACCGTTGAGTGTTTTATAATAATAAAAAAATATTATTATTTTTTATATATGTATTTATTTAATAAATAAATATTTATGATTTAATATTTATTTCTGTATCGTTTTGAGTATGCAATTGAGCTTTGGTCGCCAAGCCACAAGAAGGATGTCCTTGAACTAGGAAGAGGTTAATCGAAGGGCAATACAATGAATGAGGGGGTTGAGTGACCTCAGCTATGAGGAACCATTACAAAAAATACATTCATTCATTTTAAAGAAGAGATGCATAAGCCTTCCTTTGGATCTATGAGTTGCGGGAACGCGTGCACGCACAAGATCGCATGTCATACTTTTAGGTGTGCTGCGTTGCCATATTTTATTAAAGTGACACTAAGCTTAGGAGTTAAATCTTAAAAATACATTCAAGTACCTGAACTAGCCCCAATGAATGCATTTCGGACCTCAGACTTGCCCCCAATGCATAAGCTTCATATACTGAAAGCCCGCTGGCAACATTTCAGTAATTTCAGGGAGGTTGGGGGGGAGGGGGAGTCAGTCTTTGTAACTGACAGGCTAGTGCATCCATTGGGAGGTGCATAGCCATGCCACTGATATGGATGGCAATGCATCATTGCATGGTACCAAACTCTAGGTGCGTTGTGCAATAGCATACACTAAATACACGGTAACATGTGAATAGCACAATGCTCCAGTGTGAGTGGGCCCTAAAATTGTGCCCGTTCACATATAAACGCCTATAGCTCAATGCTTCATGCTTATAAAGGTACATGAACAACTTTGGAGGCAGAATGGGGATTTTTGGGGCTCATAGAATTTAACGGAAGTGCCTGAAAAAGGCCTGAAAAATGTTTTGGCTGGAGATGCACTTTTAAGCAAGGCCAGTGCTCAATGTGCTCATTACCATTGTCAGTTAATGTACATACCTGTCTAAAGTCATGAGGCTTGGGGTTTTGGTATTTATCTTTCGGGTAAATTCCTTCTTTTACACACATGAGGCTGGCCTCGAAGGGACCAATATGTTTAAATTTTGTTAGGAACTTTCTGGGTCTTATTGCAGGGAGCTGTCCGGGGTTCCAGGCACCTGGAATCATGTCCTGCTTATTCCACTGCTTGGTGTCTTCGGTTATATTTTTCTTCTCTTGAATATCAAATTCATTGGACCTCCTGGGTAACATCAATGACCTGTACTGCTTGACGCTGAAGTCGGGAGGTTTCCTCATCCAGATATTATCATCTGGGATCTGCTTTGGGTTAGTGAAATGCTCGCTTCTTTCCACTGCCAGTCTTCTATTGGCGCTGAATTTCACTTGTCGGGCAAACATATAGTGATGGTCATGTTCAGATGCTTGTATCAGCTCGGCTGACATTGTAACTTTTCTCCTAAACAAATCGCTTTAAAAGAAAGAAGAAAATCAAAAGCAAAGGCTTAAAAACACCAAAAATATTATTTCCTAAGGATCAGTTTCTTTGGTTGTTTATAAATGAATCTTCAGTTTTGTTGATCAATTTTACCCATTAGAAGGATTTCAGCAAACACAAATACTTAAGCTGTTACTCAGCCTTCTGAAATAATAAACATTTCAACCCCTGCATTCCTTCAGGGTCCATTCACAGTTAAAGCCTATCTCTGGGGGGGAAAAAACTCCCCTTGAATAAGGGCTGCCACCACACTGCAAGGGTTAATTGCTTATGAAGGTCTAGGGTAGCTGGACCTGATCTCTGTCTGTGAAAGGTTCTTATTCATCCAGGTTGTGGTATATCCGTAAACAATTGATCAAGGCAACTGGACTTGCTGTGTTTTTCTTGAAGACGTTCTGCTGGTCATCTGACTAGCTTTCTCAAGTCATTCAAAGCCATTCACTTCCTGCATTGAAAGGGCACAATGACTTCAGTTTGGCAAAGCAATGCACACTGGGATTGCCTTGTCATCAGCAGAGCATTGCTGGGAAATCTCATCTGTAATCTCACAAGATCTTAGGGAAAGACATTTTCTTCCCCTGAGATGATGTGCATGGTCACATGTCCTAGTCACATGTGCCAGTAATCCAGGAAGTAAAAGGAGAGCTAGTAATGTGTCCTTAGTAAAGATAGCCACTGTCAGAAGACTGGGGAAGAAAATAGAAATAAGGAATGCAAAGAATACAAAGCCGGCAATCATCTAGAAGTATGTATTTGTAGCAGGGGTGTAACAATCGCCATAGCGACCCAGGCAGCCGCTATGGGGCCCGGGGCACAGGGGAGCACAGGGGGGCCCGGCCAGATGCTGTGCGGGCCGCCTGGGTTGCTATGGCATCTTATGCTGGTGGCTTTCACTGGAGGCTGTGAGAAGAATGCACTGCTGTTCAGATCACTTCTCACAGCCGCTGCGGAGTTAATGAGAGCCAGCAGCGGCGGTGGAGCAGGCTGGACCTGGCAGTGGAGGAGACGGGGCCCGTGGTCGGTAGCAGAGGAGGAGGCGGGGCCCGGTGACGGAGAAGGAGGTGGGCCCGGCGACGGAGGAGGAGGCGGGGTGCCATCAGCGATCGTGAAGGAAGAGGAGGCGGACAGGTAAGGAGTGTGACCAGACCACCTAAGGGTATCCCTGCAGAGCCCACCATAGAGAGTCTATGGTGGGCTCTGCATGGTCTCCATCAGGTGGGCTGCGTGAGATCTCAAGTGGGCTATGCAAGGGGCATAACTAGAAGTCACAGGGCCCCATACAAAATTTTGCTATGGGGCCCTGTGATTTCTAGTTACGCCCCTTGTTGGTAGATTGTCATTACTAAACATTTCTAAAGGTGTGTTTGTTGTTATTTTAAAGATATGGGTAAAGGTCCGCTTTATTGAACCGCAAACAAAGTAAACAGACCCTTAAGATTTTTTTTTCTAGGGTGCTAAATTTCTACATGAAGAACAAAGCACAATCGTCTGCCATCAGCTCTCCTGACGATTATTTTCAATATGTGATCAGCAATTTGTTTCATTCCAGTAATATCTATTGGGCAGCTCTTAGCCCCACACCGGCGTCCATAGGTGCAGGTACCCCACCCCCTGAAAGGAATAGGATAGCTAGTTATATGAACAAATTGGGTTTTTTGAGGTGACCCGAGAACACAAAAAACTAAATAAATCTAAAACTTTAACATTTTATGATATCTACAGGTTAAAAACATCAAATCTTAAAAGCAAAATACATTATACAGTCAATGATGTGTAAGAAGTCCAACAATAAGTGTGCCGCCCCAATAGGGGCATAGAATATGAGATGCATAGCCTCAGTTAATATTAGCATTGCTATATAGGTTAGAATTTATATAGTGTGATTTGCCTAACTATTTTCTCATAGCTAAATCCATGTGTTATGCTATGCTGCCATCTAGTGGCCTTTTGTTGTAACAAACATGCTTTCTGTAATTATTCCTCATGTATTTCCCCCTAGTGTACGCCCCTTCCTTCTTCCTGTGTGCAGTACTTCCTGTGTCATGGCCACAGTTAAGGCCACATGTAACAAGGGCACACATGTAATCTGCACAGTACGTAGGAAAGGCATCATTTTCTGACCGCACAATACTATCACCATTCATCTGCTGTTCCTATCATCTGCTGTAACCCTGATGTTAAAGAATAAACACCTCTTTTGAATGAATCGGTATTGACGAGTTCAGGTATCTGACGAGGATTGTCCGCAGTGAGTATATCTGCTTATACAGGCCAGGCATAGAGGTCTCAGCAAGGGATATATTTCGCTATCACAACGATCGGAGTCAGAATAATAAGAACACACAATCATGTTGACAGTTCACTCGGAGAGTCTAGTGCTGTCTCCAGACCTCCTCTTAGATGTGAGAAGGTAGTTCAATGGATGTGTCACACGATGCTGGTTCAATGGGTCCAACTCTAATGTTAGCTTCCTCAGGGGAGAGACTCTCACACTTAAAGGAGAACTATGGGGTCAGGGCTTTTCCCCATAGTTCTCCTTAGGGTAACGGGAGGACACAAACTAGCGTCCTCCCGTTACCCTAGGCTCAGTATACCGCAAGCTACAGCTCGTGGTATACTGAGACGCCGCAGTCGGAGCGGATCCCGACATCGATGTCTGGATCCGCCCAGCTGCGTGAGTGACAGCTGGCTCTGCCTTCCTAGAGGCAGAGCCAGCTGTACCTGCCCCCTCCCCCGTCCGTTCCGCCAGTCAGCGCTGGCGGATCGGAGCGGGGAGGGGGGAATCCAGCCCTTCCCCTGCCATGGCAGAGAGCCATGACAGGATCAAGAGGTGAGCGAACCCGGTATGTGTTCGCTCACCTCCCGATCTACTGAGCCGACCTGTGACAGTCTCATTGTCACAGGTCGGCTAGGATCACTCACCTCATAGTTCTCCTTTAAAAGTCATGAAGTATTAGAAGTTATGAAGTACTGGGGTGCAGGAGACAGGCATCCACCGTCACCTAATATGGTAGGGGGGACCCAAACCCCCAATTCTTTGTTACAAATAACCAATAGACATGTGCGATTAGTTTCGTTCCGAATCAAAATTCGGACACATTTTCCGAAATTCAGACAGACACATCCAAATTTCCGAATCCCAATGCATTTGAATGTGTCCAAATACGAATTTCCATTTCCGAATTTCGGATCCCGTCCGAATTTCGTTCAAAAACTAAACTGAATGGGACATGTGACTTTTCTGGCCAATCAGATGTGTTTTTCGGTTTAATGCATCAGAATGGGTCTGAAGGCGAATTTTCGTTACGGCAACATGGGAGCCATATACAGTATATACTAAAGCTGAGGCTCCCAGACCCGAATTGCATTCGGGATCCAGATTCCCGAATGCATTTACATTGGGGTCTAGGAGATTCAGCTTTAGTATTAATATCTGTATATAGTTTATGTGGTAGTCGTAACGTCCGAAACCCAAACCGAATTGAATTTCGGATCTGAATCCCAAATTATGAAATATCCGAACCAAACCGAATTTTTCCGCAGCTTACATGTCTAATAACCAACCAATTTGTTTCTTCCCATTTATATTTTAGAACTGATTATTGTAACAAAGAATTCTATTACCACCTTGGAGGTAAATATCCACAACAACGGACGCGGTTTGCTGTATCTCCGCGCACAGCCGGCGTTCATCACAATAAATATTTGGTAGAATCGCTTACCTCCGGGGATATAATTTATTAATCGGTATCTCTTCTTCATTCAGGTTGCAGAGCTCCTGCACTCAGGAAAACCTCATCTTCTGATCTGAGGCATCGATGTGCCGCACCAAACGGAGTCACTAGGAGACGGAACACTAGCTGCTCCCTCCGGCCACTGACAGAATAATAACTGCGGCCGGACTCGCTGTGCCACTTGTGAAAAGAGCATTGATGGGAACTTAGCAACTATGTAACTACCATTGTTCTAGAATGGAAAGCCTCTTATCGTGACTTCCTCCGAGAAAACATGTCAGGGCAGGACTGGAGAAACGTTGTATACTGAACCCGATCTATGAGCATAAGACAAAGCTCCTGGCTGCAGTTCAGTACCGCCATAGACTGCTTTGGGATCAGGTGTATACCTATAAGTGGACATTTCGCTTGCGCTGTGCTCCGTGTATCATAAACAATCGCCATTTCCTAAATGTAAAATGTTGTTTTTTCTATGCTTTGTTACATTTCTTTGCAACCACTTCCTGTCCTGTCTAGTGATGGCTCTGGGCATTTCTCAAGGCGGGTTTCCAGATGGTGACAACATTATGGAAATGTTAAAGCTGAATTCCGGGATAAGCAAATATGGTCTAAATAGAGGCATGTGTGTTCTTATTGATCATATTGATATCTTGCTGTACTTCCTCCAGATCTGTGCAGTAATCCAGTGTGACAGTTGGAGCTTCCTGTAATAAAGACCGGTCACTGCTGCTCTCTCCTTGTGCAGGGTGACTGGTCTTGTCTTCATCTCTTCCTGTAATAAAGACCAGTCACTGCTCTCTCTCCTTGTGCAGAGTTACTGGTCTTGTCTCCGCCCCCTCCTGTAATAAAGACCGGTCCCTGCTGCTCTCTCCTTGTGCAGAGTTACTGGTCTTGTCTCCACCCCTCCTGTAATAAGGACCGGTCCCTGCTGCTCTTTTCTTGTGCAGGGTGACTGGTCTTGTCTCCGCCCCCTCTTGTAATAAAGACCGGTCCCTGCTGCTCTTTTCTTGTGCAGGGTGACTGGTCTTGTCTCCACCCCCTCCTGTAATAAAGACCACTCACTGCTGCTCTCTCCTTGTGCAGGGTGACCGGTCTTGTCTCCGCCCCCTCCTGTAGTAAAGACTGCTCACTGCTGCTCTCTTTTCTTGTGCAGGGTGAGGTGACTGGTCTTGTCTCTGGCCCCTCCAGTAATAAAAAACAGTCACTGCTGCTCTCTCTTCTTGTGCAGGGTGATTGGTCTTGTCTCCGCCCCCTCCTATAATAAAGACCAGTCCCTGCTTCTCTCGCCTTGTGCAGGGTGACTGGTCTAGTCTCCGCCCCATCCTATAATAAAGACCAGTCCCTGCTTCTCTCGCCTTGTGCAGGGTGACTGATCTAGTCTCCGCCCCCTCCTATAATAAAGACCACTCACTGCTGCTCTCTCTACTTGTGCAGAGTGAGTGGTCTTGTCTCCGCCCCCTCCTGTAGTTTTCTGCAGGTAGCCTGTAGTGCGTGGGGTCTGCTGGGCCCCTCCCACAGCTCTGCTCTCTGCACAGGCTATGTACAGCACAGTGATTGTGTCACCGTTACAAGGCAATATCTAGGCCTGCAAAGCCATTTGCATCAGACAAAGCTTTTTTTTTCATCCTTTATGGCTACCGAGGAATATATTGATATGAACACTTTTGTGCCCGGAGTTCAGCTTTAAATCTATTAAAAAAAAATCATTTACAATAATAATATTGTGATGGGGTGTATTCAGAGAGGACTCAGGTATATATAATTAATAGAAATGTATTGAAATTCTTCTTCTTAAAATCATTTAGTTAGATAAAATTAATTTAGAATAGTGCTCGTATGCATCTCAAGATTGCATTTCTCTATCCCTAGGACTATTGCTGATTCATATATTTACATACCATAATACTTTCAAAATGTATACATTCATAAACATATTTGTATTTCATACAGTTCTTTACAGATATAGCACTATTTGATGAATCCCCTAGCCGTTACGCTCACATAGGCTTCTTCAGGGGGGTTATTTTGTTTGTTTGTATATATCAGTTTTCAGCAATAATCAGTTTTTAAACATATAATGCAATGCATATTACTATTAATACATAGGATAGAATAAACATATAATACAATATATATCAATACAATTCAATTCATTTCTAATATATAAATATATACAAATTCATAATTTTTCATTAGTCACTAAAATATATTATTTTTCATTATTAACTTGACTCAACATTAATTCATAGGATACATTATTCAGATTAATTGTTTGTCAATCAAAGTCAGTTCATCTCTAATACATATATTTGATCATTTTCATTTATCATTAATTTGTCCATTATCAACCTCATTAGACATTAGTTCATTAGTTCATGGGATGTATTATTCATTAATTAGATTCATCCAGCATACATAAAGTGATAATTCATCATCATTAATTATTAAATCATATATTTATTTATTTTGGTCTAGATATGTCAGAGAATATTATTCACCATATATGCATATTGTTAGTTTTATTACCTTTGTTTCTATTCAGCTATTGATCCAGGGAAATTTACCAATGCTCAATCATGTAAGTATTTATATTTAAAGCTCAACTGCGTTCATGGAAAATGATATACAGTTAAATAGACATTGTACTAACTGGCTCTCCGTGCAGAATGTGCGTGCTCGCTGATTTCAAATGTAAGAGTCTGGTGTGAATTGGGGATGGTCCTCTGTTGTTGTTTTTTTTAAATAGTCTTTTATGACATTCAGAAAAAAAATTATCAAAATTTGGATTCATTATTTCTTTCATTCTGAAATTTGGATGCATCTGAATGTCCGAATACGCTGATATTCGTCCGCATTTAAGTTCGGAACGCAACGAATCGCACATGTCTAGCAACAAGATTTCTAGTTAACCAGTGGAGCCAGTGGCAGAATTATCGCCATAGCGACCCAGGCGGTGGCTTTGGGACTCGGGAGACAGGGGAGCCCGGCCAGAATGAGGAACAAAGGGGTCCGCCTGATGCCGTGCGGGTCGCCGGGGGTCGCTATGGCATCGCAGGCTAGCTGTCGCTTGTGGCTGTGAGGAGGAATGCGCTGCTGTCCAGATCACTGACAACCTGTCATCTGTGCAGCGGCGCATTCCTCCTCACAGCAGCTACTGAGTCAGTGACAGCCAGCAGCTTGCAGAGGAGGAGGCCGGAGTGCGGTGGAGGAAGAGGCCAGGCCCAGCGACGGTGGTGGAGGCGAAGCCCACCAGTGATTGAGGAGGCAGGGCACGGCGGTGGAGAAAGCTGACAGGTAAGAGGTGTGACCAGCCCACCTGAGACCCTGTAGAGCCCACCATAGGATCTCAGGTGGGCTCTGCAAGGGGCATAACTATAAATCATAGGACCCCTTAGAAAATGTTGCTATAGGGCCCTGTGATTTCTAGTTACGCCCCTGGTTGGAGTGCACATAAAGCGCAAAGGTGTGAACGGGGAATTAAAGGGAGGAATACCTGTTATGTCATCCAGCCAAAAATTTGCTTTTTTTAAAACTTTTTTAAAGTGAACTTTTTTAGCACTGCCCAGACCACCACTTAACATCGAATCTGTTTTTGATTAGGACAGTATAGAGGACGCGTGTTCTGTGTATTGGTCACTCTGTATAGATGACAGCACCATATGGTGAAGGTTTTATAAACACTTGCAGGATGCTCTGTTCTGCACCCCTCGCACTACGCAAAAATGCTTCGCTTTCTATGTTTGCAATCTTTCACTGGATTGTGTAACGCGTGTCTAAACCACAGCAGGTCAATAGATTGAAATAGCAGGAAAGTCTTTTATTGGCATCCTGGACATGCTTGTAATCTGGTGACCTGCGGCTCATCGATCGGGGCCCCCTGACAAACAATCTTTTAATGTCTTTCCTATTGTATCTAATGTTTACAACATGCGTCCGACAATCATAAGTTCTATACAGAAACATTCAGCTTTCAGCCCAGAACAAATGCAGAAGGCGCATGGCTGCTATTCTGACAACGCCCACCAGGTGGCGAAATAACGCCAACACTGGAAATGCAATATACAGTGCAAGTCCGCTAAAGAAACTTAACCCCTTGAAGCCCAGGGTGTTAAAGGAGAACTATGAGGTGAGTGCTTATCACTCACCTCATAGTTCTAGCCGACCTGTGACAATGAGACTGTCACAGGTCGGCTCAGTAGATCGTGAACCAGCACATACCAGCGTTCGCTCACCTCTCAATCCTGTCACGGCTCTCTGCCGTGACAGGGGAGGCGCTGGATTCCCCCCTCCCCCGCTCCGATCCGCCAGCGCTGACTGGCGGAACGGGCGGGGGAGAGGGGGCCGGTACAGCTGGCTCTGCCTCTAGATAGGCAGAGCCAGCTGTCAGTCACGCAGCTGGGCGGATCCCGGCACAATTGTCGGGATCCGCTTCAGCTGCCGCGTCTAAGTATATCGCAAGCAGCTAGTTTGTGTCCTCCCGTTACCCTAAGGAGAACTATGGGGAAAAGCCTTAACCCCATAGTTCTCCTTTAAACCCCCTTCCTGGCCAGGCCATTTTTCAGTATTGATCGCTGTAGTACTTTGACTACATTTATTCAGTCATGCAACTCCATACTGAAATACATTTTATATAATTTTTTTGGAACAGATAGAGCTTTCGTTTTGTGGTATTTATTCAGCACTGCGTTGAAAATTTTTTTTTTTTACTATATAAAGATAAAAAATACCAAAAACTGTTTTCCCTAAGTTATGTTATGAAACGTTTTTATTATTAGACAATTTTTTGGGTAAAATATAAGAGACGGGGTCACGTTGGGTAAATAAACAAAAGGATACCTTGTCACGCTCCTTACCGGAAAAACCCAAGGTTAAATGAGGTGGGTGCTCGTAGTGACCTGCGGATGGCGCCGCCACACAGCAAGAAGATAAATGGATGTCACCAGCACACCAACAGTATTGCAGTCCAAAAAGTTTGTTTATTGGAAAGTCATGTCACCAAAACGAGCGCTTTCAGTGCCACGCAGGGTCCCCTTCATCAGGCTTAGCAATGACGTCGGGTAAATAGACACCAAACCTGTCTAGCCTTAAAATTGCGCACGCCCGCGAACTCTCCAAAAACTACCATACCCAGATTTGCCCATATGTGACACTTTAAATGCTTTTACTGCTCATCAGTTTAGTGTTAAAAGTGATTGATGGCCCTAAAATTATTGCTCTCACTCCAACATTTGCCATGATATGTAACATGTGCGGCGCAATCTTTGTTTTCTCACGTGGGCGCACCTGATGCGTGTTTAAGTTTGTATGTGCGTGTATGTGGGGGCGGGGGACTTAAAACATTTTTGTTTTTTTTATATGTGACTTTAATTTTATTAACCTTTTTTTTTTTTACACTTAACTCAACTAAGGGATCTCCAATCCCTGGGACTATCCCTTCAAGCCATGGACACTCAGCAACTATGAGCTGCTGTTATAATAATAGTCTGTTGCCTGAACCAATAACACATTTATCACCCACTGCATACATTTAGACACGCCCACAGGGGGGCCCCTGACCCCAAAGTTGTATCAGTGCCAAAGCAGTGTTTCTGAGCCCCTTCGCTAAACTCCACTTCTTTTTATGTGTGTGTGTGTGTGTGTGTGTGGACCTGCTGCGGCTTCAGCAAGGTGGGGTACATATCGGGGTGCTCAGATGTTATATAACACAGAACCATTACATCCTCCACATCTGAGCGGATGAGGAAGGAACTGTTTAACATTCTCTACATTGTATTCATGGATTTCACATGTAAGGAAGATTTGTTTTGTCATCCTTTCCTCTAGAGACCATTAACCTGCATGCTTACAATTGACTTATTTCCCGCTGTAGTGACAAGTGTTGGGGCCGGAGGAGTGACTAATGGCCGCCACTGACACTAGAGGCCTCAAATGTGCAAAAATGACATGGCTACCCTCAAGCATCTATGCCCACCATCGGATGACTAAATATGTTACATTATCAGGAAGTAGTTCGGAGGAGCCCAGATGCAGGGGACTTGCCAGTACAAATGGCACCTCTGCACGAGTAAACCTGGATAATGCACGGTCTCTCATGTGGTGGTGACCAGCACAGGAGCAGTCCGGAACTTCGTAGCCAAATCGATATCCAAAGTCGTAATCCGTGAGAGTAGCAGGGATCAGGGGCAGCCAGCAAGATTCGTGGTCAGGAAGTAAGCTAGGTTCGGTACACAGGAAATACAATACAACTATAAGCTAGACACTACGAGGACAATCTCTGTAATAACTAAGCACAGAATGATGTGTGAGGCTGGTATTTGTACCTGCTGACGTCAGGGTGCGGTCATCTCCGGAGGTGGGGGTTCTTCCTTAAAAGTCATGAGCTGTACCTTTAAGAAGACACACAGTGTGCACGTGCACACTACACGGTGGACACCACAGAGCGGCAGGAGACAGGTGCCGCTGGACTCGGGGCTGTGGGTAACAGCGCGTCCGACCTCCAGCTGTCTGCGGGGACCCGTTCCGTGGCACACAGGTGGGTATTACATACATTGTATTTGTGGGCACCATAATGGTTTAGCCATGTCAGCACCAGCTGCGGACGCACGCAGTTAGAGCAA
Source organism: Nanorana parkeri (assembly GCF_000935625.1). NCBI lineage: Eukaryota > Metazoa > Chordata > Amphibia > Anura > Dicroglossidae > Nanorana > Nanorana parkeri. Next base: position 159,637 of record NW_017307935.1, on the reverse strand, counting down.
ATAGTGACGAGTTGTTTCACCTATAGCAGCTGCCATTCCCATAAGGCAAGTGCGCCTACCCGTACTTGGATGCCTTAAATGCAAGAGTCCATAGAAAACCGGCACTGGAAATGGGACCAGTCCAGTAAGTTATTATTTAAAATCAATTTATTCCCAAAAAGGCATAAAAACATTCAATAACAACATTCTCAGTAGTAGAGGAACTTTTCCTGATGAAGGAATCGACATGTTTCCGAAACGTTGCTTTTCATTGCGATATGACCTTCCAACGTCAATAAAGACGAATTGGTAGAGCACATACTGGAGTGCCGGTGAAGTGCCGG
>NW_017307935.1:154013-155116 GCF_000935625.1 Nanorana parkeri | reverse complement strand
GAATTGGTAGAGCACATACTGGAGTGCCGGTGAAGTGCCGGTGGAGTGCAGTTGACTTCTTCATCTACTACTGATTGCTTTGCGGTGCCATCCGCAGTCACTGCAGCATCCACCTGTGGACTACGGGTTTATATCGGTTAGGAGTGTGATGGGACCTACATGTAAAAAACAAAGCCCTTAAGCGTTTTAGCTCCACAACTAACCAAGGTTACAACTAAGGCTCAGTTGTGGGGCCAAAACTCGTTAGAACTTTGTTATTGACTGTTTTTATATTGGGAATAAATTGATATTACTGGACTGATCACGTTTTGAGTGCTGGTTTACTATGGACTCACACCTTCTTTGTTCCCACTCCTGGTCTGTAAACATGTCCTTTACATTAGAGCTGAACTGTCTGTTTCTGTGATCTCTAGTGACTATATGCAGTGGACTAATAATGTTTTACTCCTAACACTGAACGTATTAAATCAAATAGCTTTATGAAGTAGATGTTTTACTTGTCCTCAGTCCCGGTCTGCAGTTACAGTGTAGATACAGAGTGAATGACAACAAAGCAATTTTTACAATGGCCTAGTGACATGTGATGACAGTTTTTAATACAAAGTCCTGCAGTGCCACCTGTTGGTGATGGTTGGTGTTACCATCAGAAAATACAATTGTTCCCCATGAGAGTTTCTGTGTTCAGTTGATCAGGCCATGCATACAGCAGCCGGACAAGGCAAGGCTTTCTATTCATCATATCCTTTGCTTCAAATTCTCACAATTATCAAATTCCTGTTCCAACACGACTGAACATCATCTGTTCTCCTTGTGTTTGTGTGGGTTTACTCTGGAAAAAATCCAAAAATATAACCAGTCGGCTAATCAGCAAAATTATCCCTCGGGGGTATATACTGTACGTGTCTGTATGACTAGGTGGGTATTAGACTCTACGCATTGCTGGGACAGTTATATTGATATGGCTGCGTCTCTGTTACCCCAGACTTGGTTGAAATCAATTTTAAATAAATAAATAAAACGTTTATTTAATTAAATAATATTGTTAATAGTGATGAGTGCATCACTATCATGAATGCTGCTGCTAGACTCATTCACCTAACCAA
>NW_017307935.1:136526-149267 GCF_000935625.1 Nanorana parkeri | reverse complement strand
TTCAGTTTAAAAATTTTAGTGCCGGTGTTCTGTCGAGAACGTTGACCCAGTATCTGCACGTACGTAGCCGGGATTATCGAGGAAACAGCCATTTATTTACAAAGTATTTTGTTTAAATCGTTAATTGTTACCGGTAATAATATGCAGCCCATGGCAGTGAATAATGGATGGAATATTATTAACGGTCACAATTAACGATTTAAAATAAATACTTTCCAAATAAATCCTGGTTTCCTCGATAATATTGGTCTGTGCCCAAGCGCAGATGCTGAGGTCAGCAAACTCGACTACGTCGGCGTTCTTGACTGAACACCGGTATCTGCGTTTAGTATCGGGGCATTTTCACGAGTATGAGTACTCGTGAAAATGCCCAGTATTGGCAGTGTTGATCCCTACTTAAAAATATAATGCATTGCTGAGACTTGTAGTCCTACATAGTTGGGTGCTATTCTGCATTGCTGTATAGTGATTATACAGCAATGCAGAATAGCACCAGCTATGCAGGACTACAAGTCCCAGCAATACCTTTTAATAAAGTTAGTGGGGTATGGGAAGTAGTATACAAGTGTGGGGGTGGGGCGGAAATATCAGTGGGAGTTGCTGTACACAGACAGTAAAAAAAAAAGAAGATGCAACGTTGAAGAAATAGTCATAGCAGGACTCACATTATAGATGGAGAAAAGGCATAAAATCACGAAGACAAGAGTGGGTTTCTGTACAGGGAGAATGCCGCCGCTGTCACGGAGAGGGGAGCTAGAAGGGGCGCCACAGTGTCATGTTAGAGAGAGCTAGAAGAGGCGCCGCTGGATGTCCTGGTAACAGGACGCTATACCTCTCCAGCAGCGTCGGTCTCCTCTGCACAGCGCCAGTTCGTCCCGCCCCCTAGCGCATGCGCCGTGTGGGCATAGGGCTCCTAAGGCTTCTCACTGGCCTTACGTTACAGCCCCTGAACATCAGCGCACGCGCGCCACCAAGCAACCCATGGCCACGAACGCTGCGGGCAGCTTGAGGGATCTGCGGGCTCTCTTTCTCTCTGGGCCCCCCCCAACTGGCGGAATGCCAGGGCCCGGTCGCGATTGCGACTGCTGCGACCCTGGTAGTTCCGCCAGTGACGAGTTTGGAGAATGCCGGAGAAGTAAACAATCTGGGACAACATAGAAGATTTGGAAAAATTCTCCAATTCAGCTCACTTTCCAGTTCAGTTATGTTGTCCTAGATTGTTCACTTCTCCGGCATTCTCCAAACTCGTCACTCTTTTTGTGAATAGCCCTGTCTCTGTCCCTGTAAACCTTTTTCTTTCCTTTAGTTCTTTACTTTACTGTGAACAACATGTTAATAGGAGGATGAGCCCCCTATGTGATAGGATAGTGCAAATGCCAGGTTCTCATTAAAGGAGAAAGGAGGATAAAGGAGAAAATCACTCATCCTCATCGTTCTAGCCGACGTGTGACAATGAGACTGTCACAGGTCAGCTCAATAGATCACGAAGTGAGCGAACACATACCGTCGCTCGCTCACTTCTCGATCTATCCCTGCACAGAGCTATGACTGTCACTCACGGCTCCCTGCAGGGATTCCCCCCTCCCCGCTCCGATCCTCCATCACTGACTGGCTGAAACGGACGGAGGAGGGGGCGGGCACAGCTGGCTCTGCGTCTAGATAGGCAGAGCCAGCTGTCAATCCCGCACCTGGGTGGATTTCAACAGTAATGTCGGGTTCCGTCCTGGCTGCGGCGTCTCAGTATACCGCGAGCTGTAGCAAGGCTGTATACTGAGCCTAGTGTGACGGGAGGACGCTAGTTTGTGTCCTCCCGTTACCCCTAGTAGAACTATGGGGAAAAGCCCTAACCCCAATAGTTCTCCTTTAAGGAGACATCGGGGGTCCATTAGACCTCTTCTATAGAACATGAACTGTCAGTCATCGAACACCTTCTGTTTTAATGAATCTGGAATGCATGTTGCTGATTTAAACTGAAGGTTTGATTGGGCTTGGAAAAAAAAATAATATTCTAATTATTAGTAATACAATTTAAATAATGATAATAATAAATAAATAATACATTATATTATAATAACAAATTATTATAAAATAATTAAATTATGTTAATTTAATTATTACATTTTAAAATAAAATATGAATAAAATAATACATTATTTACTTTTAGATTGCAAGCTCTTATGGGCAGGGCCCTCCTAACCATTTTGTGTTGAATTGTATTGTAACTGTAATGTCTTCCTTATAGTGTAATGTAATGTCCTCCTTATAAGCGCTGAGCAAACTGTTAGTGCTATTTAAATCTTGTATACAATTAATAATAATAACAATAATAATAATATTACTATTATTTAGGGATGCACCGATATATCGGCCGAAAATTGCACTTTTGGCATAATGCCGGAAGAGCCATGTTTCGGCCAATACATCGGCGCATCCCTGTTGAAAAAATAAAAAACATTTTCCGTATCGGTTTCGGTTTCGGCCTGACATTTTATTTTTTTATTTCGGTTTCGTTTCGGTTTTGAACATTTCATTTTCGGTGCACCTCTACTATTATTAGTATTAATAATAATAATTTATTATATACAAAAAGAAATATTCTATGCATAAATATACACAAATACATGGGATAATATCTCTCCAGGGAAATTAACACATAGAAACAATGACCTTCAGTTTCAGTTTTGGCAATAAGACGGCAATATTTCAGTTTTTGATTAAACATTGACCTAACCGCATCCTAAATCCAACGGGCTAAAACCATACTGAATATGCATTGTAACTGTGGCTGTTTGTCTCTTCTTTGTTTAATTTGAGCCTGGAGACCTCAATGTACTGCCATCTCCACCTAATCAGAGCCCCGGCCAGTCTGCATGTGGTGGAAGTTATATAGACCATATTTTTATTACACTGGATGACTGTGTGAATCGGGGTCAGTATACAGACTGCCGACACCTGTATGGATTTTATTTAAATACAAGCGGGGAGTACTTTGGGGAAAAAGGCTCGCAGCTGGATGTCGTCCATATTAAATAAAGCATAAGAGGATCTCTGTCTCATCTGAGTTGTGAGGATCCTTTGCCAATGAGTGTAACCAGAGCACTTTAGAATCTGTGTTGTACATTAGCATCCATTTCACTGTTACTAACTAATTTTAAAGCCGAATTCCAGGGAAACAGATAAACTATTTCTATTTTTTTATAAAATACTGTTTATTTTTATTTATTTTTACATCTCAGTGCTGCTGGCCTCCTGCAGCCTCTGTTATTCTTCCTGTCTATATGCACTCACTCCATTGTTGGCTGGATATCATTGCTCTGAACCGGCCTCCTCATAGGGCCTTGCAGCACAGGGGTCCTCATTTCAAATCTTGGCCTAGATAATATCACCATTGCTTTGCATGGTCTCCTTGTGCTTGCATGGTTTTCCCCTGGGTCAGTGGCGTAACAATCGCCATAGCGACCCAGGCGGCCGATATGGAGTCCTGGGTACAGGGCTCTGGCCAGAACAGCCCCCTGATGCCGTGCAGGCCACCTGGGTCGCTATGGCATCTCAGGCTGCTGACTGTCACTGGCGACTGTGAGGAGGAACGCGCCGCTATTCACATCACTGAGAACCTGTCAGTGATCTGTGCAGCGGCGTGTTCCTCCTCACAGCCGCTGCTGAGTCGGTGGCAACTAGCAGCTTCGGAGGAGGTGGCTGGGCCTGTCGTCAGCAGTGATGTGAATGTACAGTATGTGAAGTGCTGCGTAAATTCCTGGCACTATATAAATTACATATACATAAACTCCAAGGGGAAGTGGGTGCAGTGGATGTTGAGAAGAGTCAGAGTACTCTCTACAGTTCTGGAGACAATTAAGCCATCTGTCTTTTCTCTTGTGTGCTGGTTGATACCAGGGGTAGCCAAACTTGAGCCCTCCCACTGATGCAGAAATACAAGTCCCATAAGGCATTGCAAGACTCTGACAGCAACAGGTATGACTTCCAAAAGCAAAGGGATGATGGAATTTGTCGTTTCACCAGACCAGGGGCAGCCCAACTAGACATGTGCCATTTGTTTCTTTCCGAATCAAAATTCGGACAAATTTTCCGAAATTTGAACATTCTGACACATATGAATTTCTGAATCCCAATGCATCCGAATATGTCCAAATCCAAATTTCCCTTTCCGAGTTTCGGATCCCGTCCGAATTTCATTCAAAAACTAAACTGAAACGAGCATATGACTTTTCCGGCCAACCGGATGTGTTTTTCGCTTTAATGCACGCGAATGGGTCTGAACACAAATTTTCATCACTGCAACATGGGAGCCATCTGAAAAGTCACATGCCGTAAAGAAAATTTGTGAAAATTGCATGTAATACTAGAGCTGAGGGTCCTAGACCCAAATGGCATTTGGGATCCGAATTTCCGAATTGCATTCGGGTCTGGGAGCCGTATACATATATTACTAAAGCTGAGGCTCCCAGACCCGAATGGCAATCGGAAGCTCCCGAATGCAATTCAGAAATTTGCATCCCGAATGCCATTCAGGTCTAGGAGATTCAGCTTTAGTATTATTAACTGTCTATGGTTTTCTGTGATATTCGCTCATCTGAAACTAACAAAAATTCAGATTTCGTCCGAATCCAAAACCCAAACCGAATTGAATTTCGGATCTGAATCCCGAATTTTGAATTAACGAAATATCCGAATTTTTCTGCAGCTTACATGTCTAGTCTATGCAATGTAAAAGTAATTGTGGATATCAGATTTGATCTCTAATTTTAGGTTATTTTTCACAGATTTGAATGGTTGAACCCAACCTTGAATTTTACTGTTATTCTTGGTGTTGGGTCCCTTCCAAAAGGCTTCCACGTGGAAGAGACCCAAGGCTGCTTCAAAGGCTATTTCTGTCTTATACCTGCTCCTGCTGTTGTCTGAGCACCCGTAGCTTGATGCCACCAGGTCCCACCCTTCTATCTTGGTATCCCCACTAGAATTTTTGAAGGAAAGTGGCTAAGGCAGTTTTTTTGGCCCCATCATCTCCTCAGGCTGAAGGAGCTTCCCAAACCATTCTGCACAGTTTTGCATCATCCCCCGCTTTGTAATACACATTGTTTTGGAGCCTCCTCGTTCACCTGGTTTGACTTCAATGGGCAGTCAGGTTTGGAAATTCCAACTTTTGAGGGTTGGCAAAGTTCAGCTGAACCAGAATTTATCCAACCTTCCAGAAGGTCATTTCTGGCTGATATAAAGCAGACCTCCATACTTTCTTTAATAGCACATTAAAACCTCATTCACATAGCTTAGAGCCGGCCTGGACAGATCCATGTGGCGTGCACGGCCGTATCTGGCCGTTCCTCGGAAGGATATGTGCTGTGTGTGATTGTATGCAGCAGCCTGTTGTTCCCTATGCGAGAACCTGGCCGTACTCCGCAGTACGCTCACCCAAGCAGCACATCCGGGAATGTGCGGGTGTCCGTACTTGGACGCAGACTGGATCCATCCTGTCTGCGTACGAGTATGGACTCCGGCACGGTTGTACAGCTCGGGTGAGCGTACAGCGGCCCACGGCCACATCCTCCCATAGACAAGAACAGGTTGCTACAATCACACGCAGCACCTAGCCTTCCTGGAAATGGCCCAATACGGCCATGCACGCCGCACGGATTTGTACGGGCCGGCTCTAAGCTGTGTAAATGAGGCCCAAAGCATTAATTTTTACCAAAAAAGGGGCAGAGCTTCAGAAAAGGGTGTCACCATTGAGTGTTGTCTAGGTCAGCATGGCTGAATACAAACCTTCCCTGACCATAGTGCTTCACATTTTTCCATTGACCTTCATAGCTTTACCATAGAGCTCCTCTGAGATTCCCACCTACTAAGTGGCCTCCAAGGATTAGTATCTCTGCACAGGATTTCTTTATAAGGGAACTGTACTGTTCACAGGCTGAAAGGTTAGGAAATCAGATTGTATTTGTTTGCCTGTCTCCTCCAAACATTCTACTGGTTTCCAATGAAATGTTTATCCTCCTCATTCTTAAGCTTTTCCAACAGTTTACTACGCAACAGCGGAGATTCCACTTTTTGCTAATTACTAACTCATGCTGGGTTGTGGAAAAGGTAATTCACTAAGTCGTACGAGTTTCTTTACTGTGTTTATTTAATCAAACAATCATTTTTTCATCAATGTTCACTTATACTCAGACACCTATATATTCCGTATATCCCAGAGGCATGCAGTCATTATTCCTTCACTTAAGGGAGTAGTTTAAAGCAGAACTCCAGTAAAAAATGTTTTCTTAAAACTTGCAGTGGGTCTAACCCAGCACTGCAAGGGTTAAGTGCTCCTTTTTTGTCTAGGTTCAAACATAACAAAGTTATACTCTCCCGATCCTTGGACCCGGCTGTGACATCGCTCCCTCCAGCCTGTCTCCTCTGCTGCAGTGATGGTATGTCCATTGGCGTCCTCATGTCCTATACACTGTGTATAGAATGCGATGACTCATGGACCTTAGACCACTGCAGCCAGGCCCGGCGCTACCGCAAGGCAAGTCAGGCGGCCGCCTGAGGGCGCTGCAGGGTGTCAGCGGAGGGGGAGTGAGGCACCAGAGAGCAGTCTAAGAGCAAGTCAGCTCTGAAGATGAGGTTAGGTTTTAAACCTAAAAAAAAAAGAGCACTTAACCCTTGCAGTGCAGGTGTAACCCCACTGCAAGGGTTAAGAAACACTTCACCCAGTTCTGCTCTAATTATTAGGTATTAGTTGCAAAGTTTATTGTGCTAAGGAGCCACTCAGTTGTGCCGCAGTGCTCATGTGCTAACAAGGGACATGCTGAAAAAGAGAGCAGAGTGATAGGAAGATGAGTTTATCAGTCCTTCACTGTCCAGCCACAGTTTGGGGGAGGGACAAGACCTGCAAGTGTCACTTAACTGCACAAGAGAAAATCCGGTCTCCTGGTGGAGAGTGCAGAGGTGCGGGTTGGTGCAGGGTTGGAGTGTACAGAGGTGCGGGTTGTTGCATGGGTGGAGAGTGCGGAGGTGCAGGTTGTTGCAGGGGTTGAGAGTGCAGAGGTGCAGGCTGGTGCAGGGGTGGAGGGTACAGAGGTTCAGGGGTGAAGGGTGCAGAGGTGTGGGTTGCTGCAATGGTGGAGAGTGTAGAGGTGCAGGCTGGTGCAGGGGTGGAGAGTGCAAAGGTGCAGGTTGTTGCAGGGGAGGAGGGTGCAGAGGTGCAGATTGGTGCAGGGTCGGAGAGTGCAGAGGTGCGGGTTGGTGCAGGGGTGGAGAGTGTAATGATAAGTGTAACTTCAAGTTGAATTAGATTTTAGGAATAAAATATGATTAGATTTTAGGAACATAAATATGAACGTTTTTTATGAACATTAGACAGTAACTTGTCATTAGAGTCACATCGCCTCAACTGAACAGGTAAAGTATCGTTGTTGATTGAGCTGGCAACAATTGTTACAGTTCCCTGTTGTGGCTCTTAATTAAAGACATGGACCCTTTGGGTTTACCATCCTAGATATACCAAACGTTCAGTCATCTCCTTCCTGTCGGAGTCACAGGGCATCAGAGACACTATCAGTTTCATTGTAGAACAGGAAACCCAGGAGCAGAAAGTCTACTGTGCAGGAAATGAATGTAACCAAAAAACCTCCCAAGTGGTAGATGTTGTATAAGTTGGAATACAATGCACTCTGTCTGCCTGATGGATGGCATCCAGGATTAAGGTGGACCTGTCACTAAAGATCACACAGAGTCAAGTCCATGATAGTTGCCCAAAACGTAAACACCAAAATGAACCAAAAAAGTGCATGTGAATACACACAAAAATGGTGCACTGGGGTGTGCCAGTTTGGTCCTTCTCCAAAGAGAAAGGGCCCTTTGACTCTCGACCACCCCTCCTCAAGGTGTGAGACTCCTGACAGGGGCAGAGCACTTTGGTCCACCTAGCGAAGCCAGATGGACCCCTCTACTTATGGTCAGCTGAAGTGACCTTTGGACTATGTTCGTTGACCGTGATATGGCTTTGCTGGCTCAGCTATACCAGCTGTGGGTGCCATAGCCAAATGGGGTCCACCTTCCCCAAGGATAAAGAATCTAACTAGCCAAAACCTTTATCTTCAAAAAGCTTTATTAAGCCATAAATGATAAGCACAAGCACACTGGCTTCCACTAGACCCTGCTACTTTTCTGACATGTTTCACCTATCTGGGGATTAATCATAGAGGTCTATGCACTATGAGCTCTTTGGATTAAACTCCAGATAGGGTGAAACATGTCACAGGAAGAGGAGCGGGGCCTTGTGGAAGCCATTGGAGGGTTAGTCATAGAGGTCTATGCTCTATGAGCTCTAGGATTAAACTCTGTATAGGGTGAAACATGTGACAGGAAGAGGAGCGGGGCCTGGTGGAAGCCATTGGGGGATTAATCATAGAGGTATATGCACAATGAGCTCTAGGATTAAACTCTGTATAGGGTGAAACATGTGACAGGAAGAGGAGCGGGGCTTGGTGGAAGCCATTGGGGGATTAGTCATAGAGGTCGATGCTCTATGAGCTCTAGGATTAAACTTCAGATAGGGTGAAACATGTCACAGAAGAGGAGCGGGGCCTGGTGTAAGCCATTATACTCCTGCTTGAGTTTGTTATAGTTTAATAAAGCTTTTGAAAGAAAAATGGATTTGACAGGAATGCAGCTATTTGTATTCGTCTTTTAAACTATCCTGGACTTGTTCCTATGCCAATAAAGCTGACTTTGTTCACAAGAACTTAAAGCAGAACTCTTGGAATTTGAAAAACTTACCCTTGCAGTGGGGCTACTTCCACACTGCAAGGATTAAGTGCTTGTTTGGTCTAGGGGGCTCAAATAAAGAAGATATATACACCTGATCCTTAGGCCCGCGGCAGTCAGCGCTCACTTCTCTCTCCCTATGCTCCAGCTAATAGATGTCCCTTGGTGTCCTCATGTCTAGTGCAGGTCAATGGATCTGCATTAGACGTGAAGACATCAGCGATCCTTAGACCACCGGAGCCCAGGGGAGAAGGGGCTGCAGGGCCCGGTCTAGCATCCTGGTGGGACCAAGAATCAGGTGAGTACCTCTGCTTTATTTGAGCCCCCAAAATGAGCACTTAACCCTTGCAATGCAGTGGTAGCCCCACCACAAGGGTAAACATTTTTTTAATATTCAGAGTTCTTCTACAATAATCTGGAGGAGTGTTCACATACTTTTGGCCATATAGTGCACATTATAGTAAGTCAAATATATGCACCTCGACTCTGAACTTCTCTGACTCAGATGCCTGGTAGCAATCCCCGCTCCCCATCTCCTGTGTGGTCCTCGGTGGCAGGGGCTGAGTATTTTTCTCTATAGAGCCTAGAATTACTGTTTTATCCTTTATTAATACCTGAGAGGCCTGCTTTAATCTCATAATACAGAAATAACACGACACAGAGGTTTTGTTTTTATCCCATTCAATAAGAATTGCAAAGAGCAACTGCATTGTAGTCATCGACATGCAATCAAATTTCGTGTCCGTCAAACCAGCGTGAGACTCTGAATGGCTGCTCTGCGGTGCCGCAGTTTGAACTTTGCTCTTTTCCTAACTGAATGAGTTCTCTTCTACATAGTGTTTGAAATCAAGAACGAAGTGCTATAATCCCCCCAAGTTATGTCTCTGTTGATGCTGAATTGTAAGTAGATCTTTATTATAGAAGAAAGGCCTTGCTAGACCTAGAACGACCTCTACACCTCCGTCTCTCTTGGGATCCGGGCAGAAAGTTACCCAAATCAAACACACATTTTTGGGAAGCATATTTCCTCCCGGAGCTCCGTTCATATCCACTGAATTGACATTTAACTTACCCTGGCTCTGAAACTTGCCATTGTGTAGGTCCATTTACAGATAACGGTAAGGAACATGAGATATGGAGGACCGATACAATCTTTCCAATGAGAAGAAATCCATCATTGTCTTCCAAAAATGTCATACCAGCTGTTTGTACCAAAAGTTACATCTCAATATTCTGTCTTCTTACCCCTAACACTATTTCTATATACACTGAGTGGCCAGATTATTATGACCACCTGATGTTTGTAGGCAAATTAGCTATAATTACTCGGAGCCATGGAGCGAGTATCAGCAAAACAGCAGAATTCAGCAGAAGAAGAGCAGCTGTTGTTAAAGTGTTTAAAGACCGGGCTGTCAGCCGAAAATCTGGGTCTGAATGTGTGAATTGTGGCCGTCAGCGACTAGTCAATGTTAGGGCAGAACGGAGAGTGGCAAGGCTGGTACAAGACAACAGAAGGGCAACAGTGTCAGATTCCTCGCATCACCTTTCACCATCTCGTGGAGTCATCTGGTGGCCCAACGAACTACTGATGGGGTGGTCATAATAATCTGGCCACTCAGTGTAAATTAATATATCATGCAGTGATTCCCCGCCCTCTCCCTTTCTCGTCCTTTCTTCCCTCTTTTTTTCCCATCTTTTGCCAAATTTCAACACTGCTGCAGACTTCTAAAAGTCTTTATGGAGCAACAGGAAACGGAGGCTAACATTCGCACAGGCTCACCAAAATTGAACAATAGAAGATTGGAACAACGTTGCCTGGGCTGATGAGTCTCGATTTCCGCTGCGACATTCAGATGGTCGGGTCAGAAATTGGCATAAATAACAACAAAGCATGGATCCATCATGCCCTGTATCAATGGTTCAGGCTGCTGGTGGTGGTGTAATGGTGGGGGGGATATTTTCTTGGCACATTTTGAGCCTGTGATGCTATCATGTCACTATTGACCAAAATCTCGAAAGGAATGTCTCCAACACCTTCTTGAATCTATGCCACGAAGAATTAGAGCAGTTCTGAAGGCAAAAGGGGGTCCAACCCGGTACTAGCAAAGTGTACCTAATAAAGTGGCCAATACATGCCATTTTTTATTAATGGTGACATTTTACACAGGTATGATCCATGTAGAATCTGTGTTCCATTGTAGAACTGTTAGTCTAAAGCTATTCTATACTAATGATCAGGAACAAGTCAGCATGGTTCCTAAAAATATCATTATTATGACAGTCAGTTTATTTATTTATTACAGGTATTTATATGGCGCCGACAATTTACGTAGCACTTTACATAGTTGCACATTCACATCAGTCCCTGCCCTCAAGGAGCTTACAATCTAAGGTCCCTATCTCACATACATACAAGGGCCAACTTAGAGAGGAGACAACTAACCTTCCAGCATGTCTTTAGAGTGTGGGAGGAAACCGGAGTACCCGGAGGAAACCCACGCAAGCACAGGGAGAACATGCAAACTCCTTGCAGATAGTGACCTTATCCGGGATTTGAACCGGGGACCCCCAGTGCTGCAAGTCAATGTGACCACATGGGCTTATTTACAAACAAACCATCAGGATTCAGCTGTCACAGTGACAGGTGAGGCCAACAGGCTGTATCTGTCACAGGCAATACATTTTTTATCAAATTGCAAGCTTCCAACAACAACATGAGCAGATTATTTATTATAAAAGCCTTATAAGACTGTAGACATCATTTAGATGGGCAAATTAGCCAAAGAGTAATTGTAAGTTAACTGACACTGCTAAATTTGAGCATTGAGGCCATAATGATCTCTGGTTGAGGAAAGGGTTAAAGCATCCAGCTTATGTGCACATTCAATCAAACCATGGTGATTAGAGAACAGATATATCTGTCTCCGTGTACAGTACGGCTCACAATAGCTGTTCATCATCATAGGTGACAGCTCGACATTTTACTCTTCAAACACGGACAGGAAACCCTGCAGCAAGCTCTTCAGAAAATGTCCCCGCGTCTTCGAAGCTTCAATTTTGGTTCCAGCGGCCCAATTACTGATCCTAATTGACATCCTGTACAGGACGAGGCACGTTTCCACACTCTAACTAAATAATTGCATTTCATACTTAAAGGGCAACAAAAGTATCTCTAAACACAGACAATGAATGAGTCATTGGACATGCGAGAAACCTCCCGGAGGATCCCGGGGACTTTGTAACTCGTTAAGTGACTGTTCGGCTGTGGAAATGTTCCAGACTGTAGCGGAGAAATGTCGATGGGCCTCTTCATGGAATCTCATTTCCTTCATTGTGTATAGTAAAGAGTTCGCTACTTCTCCAATATCTTTCCGTGCTATACATTTAGTCCTGAATGAGCTATACTGTATATATATTGAATTACTCATTGCATGTGATTTTATAGTGACCAACAATGTAAGCAATGCATTACATCCTACACATTCACATCAGTCCCTGCCCTAAGGAGCTTACAATCTAAAGTCTCTAGATCATATGCATACATACAGGGCCAATTTAAATAGGAGCCAATTATACCAGCATGTCTTTAGAGGGTGGGAGGAAACCAACACAAGAACATGCACACTTCATGCAGACAGTATATACGGTATATCTATTTATGGTACATCTATCTATATATATAGATCTATAGATATGTGTATATATATCCAGGCTGGAGAGGAGGGAAGCTGTATTGCCTAACTGCAGCTGTCAAAAGTGAAGTCGCTGACCTGGCTGATTGGCTAAATCACTAAGCTAATGCAGATTTATGTAAATGTAAATTATTAGGGATGCACCGATACCAAGTATTCATCCCAAATGCTCCGATACTTACCTCCGATACCAGAACTTCCGGTCAGAGGGAGATCTCCCTCTGATCGTCAGCAGGGCCGGTGCTAGGATTTTTGCCAACACAGGCAAAGTTGAATTTTT
>NW_017307935.1:129947-136511 GCF_000935625.1 Nanorana parkeri | reverse complement strand
GGGGCATTTTGACAAGTACAATTACTTGTCAAAATGCCCTGTTTTTTCCGCCCTCACCCTGCAGCGCCCTCAGGCGGCCGCCTTACTTGCCTTGTGGTAGCGCAGGGCCTGATCGTCAGTGCCGAGGGAGCATGGAGCTGGCTTCCTTTCCAATCAGGAAGCCGGCCGGTAGGTTATGACCCTCCTTTCCGGCTTCCTGATTGGATAGGAAGCAGGCTTCATATGTTGCTAGGCAGCCTGGCTTCCTAACCAATCGGGAAGCCAGGCGGCACATAATGACACACCTCCTGGCTTCCTGATTGGTCAGGGACAAGTGAAGCGGCTTCCCAGCCAATCAGGAAGCTGGGAGGCGGGTCATGACATGCCGCCCGGCTTCCTGATTGGCTAGGAAGCCAGCTTCACTTGTTGGTAAGCAGCCTGGCGTCCTGACCAATCAGGAAGCCGGACCACACCTCATGACTCACCAATGTTCACTAGCACACTGGCTTCACAGGCAATCACAGCAAGGGCTATCGCTGCAAGGGTTACCATTGCTGCAAGGGCTGCCGCTGTAAGGGGTGCCACTGCAAGGGTTATGTTTGGCTAAGCAGGGTTAACTGCTCGTTTTTTTTCTTTAGAGGCTGGAACAAAGAAGATATACTCCCCTGATCCCCAATTCTGCAGCAATGACCACTCACCTCTTCTCCTCCTCCGCTCTGTCTGTCTCTGCCCTGTCTGTGGTATGTCCCTCGGGGTCCTCGCATCTGATGCAAGTGAATGGACTGTACTAGATGTGATGATATGATAGGTCCTCATGCCGCCGGAACCCAAGGGAGAAGAAGCTGAGCGGACCAGTCTACCAGCCAGGCAGGACTGAGGTTCCAGTGATTATATTTATTTTATTTGAGCCCCTAGAACAAAACGAGCAGTTAACCCTTGCAGGGCGGAGATAGCCCCACTGCAAGGGTCAACTTTTTGTATACCTGGAATTCTTCTTTAAAGCAAACTTTTTTCAGACATATAAAATTCATAGTCAAGTGGAAGTTACGCTCAGTTTGTAATCTAGACCTCTGTAAAAACGGGGTAATTTGCATCCAGCTGCGTCTGGAATGTGCGACTATCTTGTTGTATTTAAAAAACAGATGTTTACGTATGACTAACAAATGGCAATCAGCGCTGCAACTGCTCAGAAACCTTTGAAGCAAGGTCTTAACTTCAGGGCTCCTCACAAAGATCTGTAAACCGCGGCACATGACATAAAATGACACTCGTTTCTACGCTAATTTTTGCAATTACCAGAACGGCTTCCCTGAAGAATTTCTGTGGGACAAAAAGAATAATTCAACTATGAAATCTTCTCCCGTTATTAAGTAGGTGTAAACCTTAACTGAATGGCATGTAGTTTGCTGACACACTATGCATTATAAAGAATTACCTTTTGTAACCCCTCCATGATGAAGAGAGCCGGCCCTTTAAGAGCTCATAATGCCCAAAGAGTTGCATGGGGCTTCCTGATCATGTGATTGGCTGTCACGGTGATCACCTAATTGGGATCTCATCCTTCCAGCTCCTGATCATTGCTTAGTGACCATGCGGTCACAGTGCTGGGGGCACCGATTGTGCATGCTCCCGCAACACATATATGTGGCACCACGGCATAAGGCCTTCCACCATACTGCCACATATATATGTACGGCTGATGTTAAAGAGTTAAAAAAAATACAATATCTGTTTTCACTTTTTCATCCTTTATGCATCAGTACTGTTGGTCATCTGCAGCTTCTTTACAGCCACCTTCTGTCTCCATGCACTCCAACGATGGCTGCATGTCATGTCTCAGGTTGGGTTTCCTGATGGTGACAACAGTAGACGCGTCTGCGTAATGTGTGTTGAAATGGTCTCTTGTAGGCAACAACGCAGAAGTGCAATAATGAGGCAAAGACAAAGCGTTGTTGTCATTCTATAACAAGAAGTGCCTGAACAAGGACTGTAATGGCGGGATCTCCGGGGATTACTCAATGTCCACCTTGAAGACACTGTTTCCACAAGAGCAGTCTGCAAAAAACCTCGGAAAGACAACATCCATGGAAGGGCGTAAACCAATGCCAAAATTCAATTTTGGTTCACCGATGAAGTCTTATTACGCTTTGGGCATGCTGTTATAAATATAGAGAATGTTGCATGTTAAATACCAAACTTGGCTATTATGGGTACAGATGGTCCAGATGAATGGGCACTGACAATTTGTCTTCCTTGGAAGTCTGTAAAGTCAGCCATCTTACTGACTACTTGTACTACCTGCTGCTATAGTACAGTGTAGACCCAATGATGTCAACTCTCAAGAGCCCTCAGTGTTGATGCAAACAGTGGGCTGGATCTTGCAAATAAATGTAAATATCAAAACTCCTTTATGGGTGGATGTCAGTCTGGAGGAGTGTGCAATTTCTTTGCATGAAGGCCACTCTAGGTAAGGCCTACATGTGATAGAACGAACTGAAAACCAATGAATGAAAGCGGGGGGGTCAAGGAGAGTCAGGCTGGAGAGGAAAGGTCTAGATGGTGCTGGACACTCTCCAGCCAGGAAATGAGGTACACTCTATCTGACTTGCGGCAGCTTGTAATGCACATTGTGGGAAGCGCACAGTGTGCAGTGAGAGTAGAGAAAACAATTGCAGTCCAGGAGAGGAGCTGGTACAACTGTGCAAGACAGAAGGGAAGGTCAGAGTTCAGCTTTAAGCCGTATGATATGGTGGCCACGTTTCTTGTCCACCCCATGTGTTTACATTTAGTAGCTCTTCTGGATCTGCCCTCCTAGTACTCACTAACACATTACTAAGTGATAAAAACAAAGGTCATACTCTGTACACCTAGATCTTTTTGCTACCTTTGATACAGTTGACCACCCGCTCCTCCTCAAAAAACTCCCCTCTCTTGGCCTCCAAGACTCCCTTCTTTCCTGGTTCTCCTTCTACCTATCTAAGCAAATCTTCAGTATCAAGTACAACTCTACCTCACCCTCTCCTTTCCCTCTTTCCACAGAGGTACCGCATGGCTCTGTCCTCGAACCCCTTCTCTAGCTACACCTTCTCCCTGGGTCTACACCGATGACACTCAGATCTATCTCTACACTCCTCAGCTCACCCTCTCAATCTCATCTCTCATCACTAGTTTATTAACTGACATATAAGTGTGGATGTCACATTACTTCCTTAAACTCAATCTTTCAAAAACTGAACTTATGACATTCCCCTGTATATCCCTCATGTCCCCTCCTCCTACTTCTCCATTGAGATCAACTATCCTTCCTCCCCTCATGCCAGGGTGCTTGGTGTAATCCTGGACTCTGACCTCTCCTTCAAGCCCCACATCCAATCACTGTCTAAATCCTGCCACCTTCAACTCTGCAACATCTCCAAAATTCCACCCTTACTAACCAATGACTTCACAAAGCTACCAATTCACTCTCTCATCATCTCTTGACTATTGCAACTCTCTTCTCATTGGCCAAACTCTACACAGGCTATCCCCACTTCCATCTACCATGAAATGCTACTGCCAGAGCTATCCACCTTTCTGCCAATCCCTCCACTTGCTTCCAACAGTCCAATGTGTAAAATCCAAAATACCTATCAAAAGCCATCCACAACCCTACCCCCAGCGATATCACCAACCTTGTCTCAAAATATCACCTAAACTATGCTCTTCACTCCTTCCAAGACCTCCTGCTCTCTAGCTTCTTTTCATCTCCTCCCATGCTTACCTCCAGGACTTCTCCAGAGCCTCTCTTTTCCACTGAAACCCCCACCTATCCAGCTATCTCCTACTCTTTATTAAGTGTTAAAATTTCATTTGATCAATAAATTTTTTCTAATATGCGCTTCAAATTTTTTTTGTCATTGCAGATGAAATTCATAATTGATTTGACCCCATCAACAATTAGAAAGTCAGAAATGAATTTGTTCAAAATACCCTACTTTACTCCGTACGCCTTTAGGCAATCACTGAAGGCTCATTACTTCAGGGAAGCCTATCCCACCTCCACCTCCAGGTGATCCCTAAAAATTCATCTCTTCAGGGAAGCCAATCCTACCTCCACCTTCAGGCGATCCCTGAAGACTCATCTCTTCAGGGAAGTCTATCCTACCTCCAGGCAATCCCTGAAGACTCAACTCTTCAGGGAAGTCTATCCTACCTCCAGGCAATCCCTGAAAACTCATCTCTTCAGGAAAGCCAATTCCACCTCCACCTCCAGGCGATCCCTGGAGACTCATCTCTTCGGGGAAATCTATCCTACCTCCAAGCGATTCCCGAAAACTAATTTCTTCATGTCTACTCTTCCCTCACAGTTATTACCTTTTGCTGAACTTTCTCTTTCTTTTAGATTGTAAGCTCTTATGAGCAGGGCCCTCCTAGCCCTCTTAAATGTAATTATATTGTAAATGTCTCCCTTTATTTTGTAAAGCGCTGTGCAAACTGTTGGCACTATATAAATCCTGTATAAATGTAATAATAGCAGCAGCTACTGAAGAGACTCTTCTTCCAAATGATATATTTACATAGATGAGCCGAGACAGCAGTTACATTGTAGCTCTCTGCCTGTCCTCCTAAAACCCAGCAGATGAAATGTTATCAGATGTTATCTCCCCCAGAGACAACAAAGAGAAGGAAATAAGCCATTAGATGCTCTTTCATCTGGAGGGGTCAGGGCAATTATTTTCTGAGCCACAAGTCAGAAAGCTCAACAGATAATCCCAAATGTAACCTTTCTTGATCTGGCCGGCCAGCGGGGTGGCTTCTTCTTCTTCTTGAGAGGTAACAATGGAAAAGGCAAAGTGTCTTCATTTTCTAGAGGTTTTCTTCTTCTAAAATGATATTAAAAAGGCATTTATTTTGAAAAGTCATGTGACCATCGTATTACAACCAATACATTTCATCCCGTCTGAAACAGATCCCATAAAGAAGAAATCCCCAAAATGTGAAACTTCAATCAAAATTTCCCACAAAAAATTCACTTTTTAACTCAAAGGCCTCATTCACACAGCTAAGAGTCGGCCCATACAGATCCGTGCGGCGTGCACGGCCGTATCCGGCTATTCCCTAGGACTGGTGCTGCGTGTGATTGTATGCAGCAGCCTGTTCTTCCCTATGGGAGGACGCAGCCGTACTCCGCCGTACGCTCACATCCGTGCGGGTGTCCAAGCTCGGACGCAGACAGGATTCACCCCGCACGAATCTGTATGGGGCGACTCTTAGCTGTGTGAATGAGGCCAAAAAGTTATAAAACCCAGGACCCTGAATCACAATAGGATTAAGTATGTTTTAAATGTGCGTAACCAGATTTTTAAAAAGAGAATACCTAAGCTTCTGTTAAAGCTGAACTACATTCACACTTGAGCATTGGCGTCTTTTGGTGTCTTTTGGCGTCTTTTTGGCTGTGTTCACAAATGTCTGAGGTTGCTGCAAGCAGCAACATTACGACCCATTTACATGTGTGCCATAATCTGCATTACCACAATGCATGACATTGTGGTAATGCATGGCACTGCATATCCTGTGGTAGTGCATGGCACTGCATATCCTGTGGTAGTGCATGACACTGCATCTCCTGTGGTAGTGCATGGCACTGCATCTCCTGTACATGCGGTGTGCTGAACTGCCATTCATTGTGGACTGCAGAGCTCAATGCATCGCAGCTCACCACAACGCATATACCATGGGGTGCGTTTTTTGAAAAAGGGTCATGTTTCTACATCTGTTTTGGTGTATTGTTTTGTGTTCCTTATGCATGGGCTATCTTGCTGTAACGTGCATTAGCGTGCATGCATCAATGCATCTCAATGGGATGTTTAAGGGCTCATGCACATGGGAGTATAATACTCAATAATTCATCTGAATGCAGCATTGTTGTATGCTATGACCCCATGCACACTGGTCCATATTGGTCCGCAGTGTAAAGCTGTGTGAACCAAAAAAGGAAAAATCTGCACTTGATGCCCAGCGTATGGAACATATTATATGCTGTACACATGAAAATGTTTGCGCTAATGCAAATGTGGAGCCACCTGCTTCCTAGTAACGAAGGACGCTAGTTTGGAGGGGCCTATCAATAGCATGCAATTATGCTGTGCATACTGTAGTTACATGTCAGCCCTGAGTGCTGGCGGCCACAGTAGGGTACAATTGCACAGCGTGCAAGTAATTGTCAGCACAAGTGTTACGCATGTGCATTGTGAAAACAATATTTACATAGAATCTGCCAGCAAGAACCAAAGTAAAATCATACGCCCCATGAGGGCTAAGGGGCATGGGCCTAAGCGGGAATGGGCCCTAGGTATCCCATGCTGTGGCTTGTGTGTGTGTTTTCATTTCAGATGCCTGACATAGTCCAACGCCATTCTATGACATCTAACAGGCGCAGTCCTACCCAATCCCAAAGGCTCCATACTTTTCCACTTTCACACAACGTGAAAGACTAAATTATCCACGGCAGCGAGAGCTACTCTATAAATTCCATGCTGTTTTGAAATACATTAGCACGGCCATTACAGTAATCGGCGCACGCTCGTCAAAAAACGATGAAGGATC
>NW_017307935.1:116024-129478 GCF_000935625.1 Nanorana parkeri | reverse complement strand
CAGACACCTCTATAAACTTGTGCAACTCTGACCTCTCACCCAGGCGTAAAATGAGGCAGAGCTCACGTGTGGTAAATGGCAGCGACGTGAGACGGGCGCATTCAGTTCACCATGTTACAGTAAAAAGCCTTTCGCAGGTCGGACGGTTTTCATCATAGTTTAATTTCCCCCCTCAGGGTTGTCTTGGAACCAGATGATGTTTGGAAGGAGAATGCAAAGAATCTGAAAGCTCTAAACAGAATGGAGCGCTTTACTGGAGGCAAAAAGTAATGGATGAGAAGTTTAAAGGTTACAAGAGCCAGTGGCAATTTTTTTTTCCATCTGCGCCTCTTCTAAAAACAATATAATTTTACAAACAATGAATAGCAAAAAAAAATACAGATTGTTAAACATACAAAAATAATAAAACATTTTTAGCATCATTATTATTAATAAAATAATAATAATAGTAGTAGTAAAACCGTAATAATAATAACAATAATACAAATAATAATACTCATAATATAATGTTTGCTGTATGTCTGAAAGTGCCTTCTAACAAAAAGGTAGGTAGAAAGGTGATAGAAATCCTAGGGGCTTCCTTTTAGGAAATCATGGAAAATGACTAATAGGCATATGGAATTTTACAAATAAAAAATGGGACTTCTGCCAAATCATAAGACAAGACCACAGAACACCTCCCCCTTCTCTTCTGTCCTTCCTTTTCATTCTATTCTCTTTCCTTCTCTTCTCTCTTCTCCTTTTTTTCCCTTCCCTTCTCGCTTCTCCCTTCCTTTTCATTCTATTTTTTTTTCTCTTTCCTTCTCTTCTCTCTTCTTTTCTCATCGCTTCTCTTTTCCCTTTCCTACTCTTCTCCTCTCTTTTCCCTTCTCTCTTCTCTTTTCTTCTCTCTTCCTTTTCATGCTATTCTCTTTTCCCTTTCCTTCTCTTCCCTTCCCTTCTCGCTTCTCTTTTCACTTCCCTTTCTTCTCTCTTCTCTTTTCTTCTCTTCTCTTTTCCTTTACCTTCCCTCTTCTCCTCTCATCCATTCCCTTCTCTCTTTTCTTCTCTTCTCTCTTCCTTTACGTTCCCTTTTCTCCTCTCATCCATTCCCTTCTCTCTTTTCTTCTCTTCTCTCTTCCTTTACCTTCCCTTTTCTCTTTTTTTCCCTTCCCTTCTCTCTCTTATCTTCTCTGCTCTTCTCTCTTCCCTTTTCTCTTCTCTTCTTTTCTCCCTTTCCTTTCATTCTCTTCTCTTTTCCCTCCCTCTCCCTTCTCTTCCCTTTCCTTCTCTTCACTAAGATACCAAAAGGTAAGAAATAAGAGACTTTTATTGTTAGGGTTTATATTCTTGTTGTAAAGTCCCAGCATCTCCTCTCCTGTTATAACATCAGCATTGTAATAGGAATACATAGTAGAGTTGTGTCTGATAACGCAATCAAAGCCTACTTGAAAAAAATCCCTTTTATGTAGTGAGCGCTGCCTTCCGTCTGCCCATCACTGCCAACAACTTCCTGGATTCCCAGCGTGCTTTGTGTCTCTTTCCCTGCTGCTTGATGTGATGCATTCTCCATTTCTCAAGATTACATATCCCATCATGCATTGCTTCCAGCAAGCCATAATGATGTTACATTGTTCAGATGTTGAGTTGTAGCTCTATGATGTGTGACACAAGGAAGTGCTTGTTCACAGGGCTGAGTGAAATGGTGTCGGTGCATTGAGGAAGTCCATGCTATGGGCATCTTCAATAAGTTTACAGACTTCTAGATGGATCTGGTTATTAGGAGTGGGAGAGAACTTATGGAAATTCAATATAGAAATACAGATTTATTTTTAAGTTTGGACCGTGAATGTCCTTATCATTTCTTTTACAATTCAGAGCTTTAAAACTATAAAAAAAAGTGTGATTTTTTTTTAATTTATGATAAATTCCTGCGTATGCTTTGATTTGTTTCCTTTCATTCATCATGTCATTTATGTCAAATCTTCATGATTGTGTAAGGGGGAAAACATTTTATTTGCTCTGAAGGCAAACAGAGTTGTAAACCTGACCTTGCACGGGGTTGATTAACTTTAGCAACTGCTTGCCAATTTGGTGGAAGGAATGCATGGCCAATTCTTTCACTGGAGATGACGAGATAGAAGGAAACGTTGAAAAGTGGCCTCACAGCAGGTGTTCCAGAATCTCATTGCCAGTTACACTGATCCAGCACGGGGAGGACTTGGTGGATTATACAAAAAGGAAAATAAACATAATTAATCTTGCTTTAGCTGAGGTCCAGCATGACATTGGATTTAGCTGGTTTAGGATCCCCTTATTCCCTTTTAAAGTGGAGCTGATGTAAAAAAAAAGTTCAGATCTGCTTCTTATGGGGGAAATAAGTTCTACCCCACTCCTAATGATCATATCGATCGAGTTTGTAAACTTACTTATTGAAGTTGACCATAGGCTGGACTCAGTTTAAGGGTTAGGTTTATAGTAGCGTTGGCTGTCTATATGTTTCTGCCTGTCTGGGTCCATCCATCACAATCTGTGTGCAGAGATTGTATTATATTTTCATAATAGTAATAATAATAATAATAATAATAATAGTAATAATAACAATAGTAATAATAATAGTAATAATAATAATAATAGCAATAATAATAGAAGCTTTTGCAAGTTATTAACTGTACAGTATATAATCCCTAAACCTAAAATTCACTTTTCTGCCCTCTTTTGGTCTGCTAAATATTTAAATAAAAGCGTTTTATTATACCTGCTTGATAATTTTTTTATAAAATGCCTGTTGATCCTGCCAGAATCTTGAGAGCCGATAACTTCCCGTGCTCTTTGCCTCTGCTGGCTGTTTTCAGTTGCTTCGTTCCCATTTACCTCTGAGCACTACAGAACACCGGAGACTAGGACAAGAGCATGGTTCTGTAGTCCAATCTTGTTCCTTCTGTCCTGACGCAGTGTACAGTGAGTGAGCGTTGTCACCTTAGAACAGGAAGTGTGTTAATCAATATTTGATTATCCCGGAGTTTAGCTTTAATGTGCATTACATTAAATGTGAACCTTAGGGCTCTGTGACGCAGGGCCGCAGCTACCATGTGGCGAGTGAGGCACTCGCCTCAGGCGCAGCTGAGAGGGGGCGTTGCCAGGGCTGGGCTGGCTGCGCCCCCTTGCCCCTGTTGGCAACAGGGGCGCCAGGCAGCCAACACAGCCGCGGCTCGGGGCAGGGAGAAGAGGTGGCACAGGCTCCAGCTTCTCCTCGGATCCCCGCTGCTCTCCCCCGCCTGTATGGGCAGAGGACTCTGTGTCCTCAATCTCTTTTTCTATCCGGGAGGCGGGGCGCAACACTGATGTGGCAGAGCCAGAGTATTTCAAATGGGAGGTAGGTCCATTTTAACACTTCAGCTTTATATTATAACATACAGAGTATCAGTAACAACCACAACATGAAATAAAGTATAATAATAATGTTGTAAAAAACCCGCGGACAGACCCACTTACATCGGCTGTCAGTGAATAAATGCCTCCTTATACTTGTATTCATGGAAGGGTCCCTTTATATTATAGTCAGTGAGAGAGATTCCCCCTTACATCTATGGTCATTGAGAGCACCATTTCATTGGAGATAAGAGAGAGAGAGTATTCCTTACAATATAGTCAGTGAGAGAATGACTGCCAGTGGGAAGAATGCCCCTCTAACAGAGGTGGTCAATAGTAGGGATGCCCACCTTACTTTGGTGGTCAGTGGGATGAATGCTAACCTTGCTTGGGAAGAATGCCGCCCTTACATTGGTGGTCAGAGGGAAGAATGCTCCTTACATTGGTGTCCAGTGAGAAGAATGCTCCTTAATTTGGTGATCACTGTTAAAGGTGAACTATGAGGTGAGTGCTTTTCACTCACCTCATAGTTCTAGCCGACCGGTGACAATGAGACTTTCACAGGTCGGCTCAGTAGATCGAGAAGTGAGTGAACACATACCGGCTGACTGGCGGAACGGACGGGGGAGGGGGCGGGTACAGCTGGCTCTGCCTCTAGATAGGCAGAGCCAGCTGTCAGTCACGCAGCTGGGCGGATCCAGACATAATTGTCGGGATCCGCTTCAGCTGCGGCGTCTCAGTATACCGCGAGCTACAGCTCACGGTATACTGAACCTAGTGTGACAGGAGGACGCTAGTTTGTGTCCTCCCGTTACCCTAAGGAGAACTATGGGGAAAAGCCTTAACCCCATAGTTCTCCTTTAAGAATGTCCCTTACATTGGTGGTCAGTGGGAAGAATGCTCCTTACATTGGGGGTCAGAGGGAAGAATGCTCTTTACATTGGTGTCCAGTAAGAAGAACGCTCCTTTCATTGGTGATCAGTGTGAAGAATGTTCCCTACACTGGGGGTCAGTGGGAAGAATTCCACTATTACAGCAGCTACAGTGATCATTGTGTCATACCACTGGCTCTGCCAGATCTTGATGACCCTGGGACTATGCAGGCACCATCAGACTGGTTCAGGGAACCCTTAGAGACCAGGTGGAGATTGTCTGGTATAGACTGACTTCTCCTACAAGCTCCTATCCATATATTCCTCAACATTGGATGCGTTATTCCATTGCCAGCTGCAGATACCTGTAGCCTCCACCTATCCATGGCAAGCACAATGTGCCATCCTAAAATCAGCTGCAATAGAATCCAGAACCTTCATGTTACAGTTTTACAATGTTCCTCCTTTTGAGGGGGGGGGAGAAGATATCCTAAATGTTAAAGCTTTCAAACATCAGCTGTCCATTCTTCTGTAGTTGCTCAGAATTTAAGTCCATTATCCTAAATGGAGCTTTTAATCTTTGTGTCTCTCCATCCATTTCCCCCAAATATGGCCCTTGTAGCAATAATTTGTGTGTGGGAACGGAGAGATAATGAAAGAGCCGAGGAAGATAATGACACGGCTCAGATAATATCAAGGGGATGGAGGCAGACACAGAGGAAACAAGGCAGTTGTGAAGGCTGTAATATAGTCAGTTATGGATGGAGTAGGCTGGGCAGAAACAGATCAACACATCTGGACCTCTCACTGAGGGTTTCTCAGCTTTGTTAAATAATGTCTCGTTTTATAGCAATGTTATTATTTATTTATCCAGTGCTATCGGATGTGTCCATCCATTCCAGGCTCAAGTAAACTCATTAAATTGGAACTTTGGTAAACCCAACTATGCTACTAAACTGACCATTTAAAGTGCATCTGCAGGGAAAGGTTGCAATTAGGGATGCACCGATACCGATACTCTTATCAGTTTAGTTGCCCTTCACTGCACTTTTTCCAGTTCCCCAACATCATTTTGTGAGCTGGAACCCAATACGGAAGTGAATATTCCAGATGAGGTCTTACTAATGCTTTGTACAAAGGCAGGATTATGTCTCTCTCTCTGGAGTCTAGAGACCCCGTATAATACAAGAAAGTATTTTGCTTGCTTTAGGAACTGCTGCTTGACATTGCATGCTGTTATTGAGTCTATGATCTACCAGAACACCCAGATCTTTCTCCATTATTGACTCCCCCAAACATACTCTCCCTGGTGCAGTGGTTCTCAACCTTTGTTTAGACATTTGGCAAGTTGCCAAGTAATATTTGCCAAGTTGTGGTGACCCCCAACTGTAAAATGTAGGGATGCACCAATACTAGTATCTGTGTGGGCTCTCTGGAGGCTATGCGGACTCTCAGGTAGCTAGTGGGACTCCCTGGTGGCGTCCAGTGCTGCCTCTGTGGTGCCCAGTTGCGGGCTCTGTGGTGATCAAGCACTCACCTCCCCTCACTCCTGCCCGCTCCCCTCTCTTTGTTCTTCCCCGGAGGCTGCTGATGCCACGCCATCTAGGAGAACTGACACTGCTGCGCTAGGAGGAGGCTGAGGAGCCTCTTAACTAGAGCAGCACAAGGCATGTGGGGACCCCCTCAACTGTGGGTTGCGACCCACTTTTGGGTCCCGACCCACAGGTTGAGAACCACTGCCCTAGTGTATGAAGCATGCATGGTTTTAGTCCCCAAGTGCAGAACTTTACATTTATCAACATTAAACACTCAGGGGGTTATGCACAAATCTGCCGAGGGCAGCCAAGTGAATAACCCAGCCAAAGTGAAGTAAGCCAAACAACATTGGCTGTCTTCGGCTGCACTTCGGGCAGCCGAACATGCTCCGCATGCTCCATGCTCCGGCATTCAGCTAGGCTATTCTGCTTGGTACCTCCATGTTACCGAGCAGAATAGAAAATAAATGAAAAGAGTTTTAAAAAAAGGCTTAAAAAATATTTTTAAAATGTAAATAAAAAGTAAAATTAAAAAACAAAAAGATTGTTTTTAAAAAAAAACAATTGGGCGGAGCTAGCAGTGACAGCTTTCTCCACCCAACTGTTTCTTATTGTCCGGCACCTGCTAGAGTTTTATAGCAGATCCCGGCCAATGAATAACAACTGCGCGAAGCCGCCCGTGACATCATGGTCGACTCCGCCCAGTTGTTATTGTTTCATGACAGATCAGCGTCCCCAGATCATTTGGGGACGCGGATCTGTCATTATAACTGGGTGGAGCCAGCCGTGAGCCCAGCTGTCATTTGCCGGGCGAACGGCCGGCCTTCAGCTGTCACTTTGGCTTAGTTGAAGCATATGCCTTCGGCTCCGCTGAGCCGCTCGGCCCCCCCATCTGCAGACACAGAAATTGTACGTTTAATATCAAACTCTATATTATTTATAAATAGGTTAACAGACATCCCAACTCTCCCGGACGTTCTCAGGAGTCTCGCCCTATTAGATAGCGGCTCCGGACACCCGCGAGAGAGAATCATTTTCTCCCGGAAAGGTTTACTCTGCTCTATCTAGCATAGCAAACCTTTCCCTGCTGTCTGTTTTTTAGGGTTTTTCTTTAATCTGATATCGGGGCCGTCATCAGTCAGAGAGAAACAAAACTAAAAAAAACATAGGAATGAATATCTAGGCTCCTATTGGCTATTTCAATTTGCAATAGCCAATATCAGACTAGCTATTGCACCTGCCCACTGCTGCTGTCAATCAGCACAGGTGGACCTGAAGTTCTCCATCAGGTACTCCTCTGCTGATTGACAGCAGCAGAGGGCGGA
Source organism: Nanorana parkeri (assembly GCF_000935625.1). NCBI lineage: Eukaryota > Metazoa > Chordata > Amphibia > Anura > Dicroglossidae > Nanorana > Nanorana parkeri. The sequence continues at coordinate 122,395 of NW_017307935.1, read as the reverse complement.
TGCAATAGCTGGTCTGCTATTGGGTATTGCAAATTGAAATAGCCAATGGGAGCCTAGCTATTCATCCCTACGCTGTTTTTGTTGTTGTTTTTTTGGTTATTCTGATGGCAGCAGCTGTCAGAATAAAAAAAAAAAAAAAACCAGCAGATGGCACGGGAAGCATTAGGTATCTGCCATCATTTCAGTGAGGTGCTCTCCCCCCCCTGCGAATGAGAAGGGTACCTCCCTGAAATTACGGTACTTCTTTTTTCAGGTTGGGAAACCCTGGATTAAACAGTACACACTGAATCTTGGGGTAGACTACCAAATGAGACCATTCACCACTAGTCTCCAGTTTTCTGTCAATTTCCAGACTGAATGTCCTAAGCCTATTGACCATAACTGTACACACCGAGAGCATCAAACTATGAACATATAGGGGCAGCATAGACCTGACAATCCCAGACACTGCAAAATACAGCTGAATACTGTTCCATACTGACACTCAACAACAACAACAAAAACACCTTCTCCTTAAAGTAGACATTAACCAAATCACCAAAATCTCACATAAGCTTTAACATCTTGTATTATATCACACAGCATTTTAAATATTGGGAAATCTGCAGCTTTCATGCCATGAAGGTCTTTATTTAAAGGGTATCTCTGGTCAAAAACTAAAAATAAATCTGTATTTCTATATTGAATTACCATAAATTCCCATCCCTATCCCATCCCATCCATTCCTATCCCATCCATTCCTATCCCACTCCTAATAACTATTTCCATCTAGAAGTTTGTAAACTTACTTATTAAAAATGTCCATAGCATGGACTACCTCAATGCACTGACACCATTACACTTAGCCCTGTGAATATAAACTTTCTGGTGTCACCACTCTAACTGAGCTCCGAACTCAATGTCTAAACTTCCCACAATGTAACATTATCATTGCTTGCTGGAAGCAATGCATGATGGGATACGTAGTCTTGAGAAATGAAGATTACAGCACATCAGGCGTCAGGGAATGAGACACAAAGCACACTGGTGATCCAGGAAGTTGTTGGAAGTGGTGGGCAGACGGAAGGCAGCACTCACTATATAAAAGTAAGCTTTGATTGTATTATCAGAAACAACTCCAGTATGTATTCCTATCACAATGCCAATTTTATACCAGGATAGTATACAGTATGCTGTCATGTTAGAACTCCTTTAAACAGTTCCTGTTAGGGTGACAACGCTCTATCCTCGTCTCTCAATGCTGCTTCTGTGTTGTGACCCGGTGTTCTGTCGGGGTGGCCAACTCATCGAGATCTCCAACTCGTGACGTCACATCCGTTGCGCCAGTCGTCACAGTTTTTGCAATCCTCGCCGACTTCACTTGCCTGTGCGTTTCGAAATTGTCATCGAGTTCTCCAACTCCCATCGGTGCTTGTGGAATCGGGTGCCTGCGCAGGCGCACGGCCACAGATTGTACAGCTTGATACTTCTCTTGGGTGGCTGCACAGGCGCACTGACAAGAGTTGAGGGTACCGACGAGTTGGAGAATTTGATAGAACACAGGCTTTCCATAGAGACTACAAGCAACCACTTCAACATTCATTACGCAAGCATGTTCCACTGTTGTCACCGTCAGGAGGACTCCGGTCCTGAGAAATGCCATGCCGCCATCTCTGGAGTGCACATGGACAGAAGTTGGCTGCATAGGGGCTATTTGATGTTAGTTTTCATTATTAGGTTTTAATTACACTTTAACCTTTCAATAACTTAGTTCCTATTCTTTTCCCAAAACTTGCTGATAATATTGCAAGAAAACCCACCAAAAATCTCTGCCTCATTGTTAAATCTTTCTGAATGGGAATATGGAAGCACAATACATCAGGATCCCCCTCCTCTTGCTGTCGGTGGAGTGGGGGGCGTTCCTAGCTAGTATTACAAGGCTGGACACACACACACAGCCCAGCACTCTGCTGTCTACAATGCTACTGAGTGTGGTGGGCATTTCCAGCACTGACCCCCAACAACTCTGACTATCCCTTTTATCATCAGTAAAGGAAACAAATTGGAAAGTGTTTACATTGTAAAGGGCGCTGCGCGAGGGGGGCTCCATCAGCATCCCCACTCCGGGATCCTCTGCTACAATGTTACCAAACTTCCCTGAAACACGCTACACTCTGTGGATTATACTGAGCATCCTGCAAGCCGCCGTCTGTCAACAAGGTAACTGATGAACAACATCACTGCTGTCACTCATTGCTGAAATTGTTACAATTGTTTTATTTCTGTCATTTTATTCTTCTATTTATCAGCATTGCACTTTTCTATGATGCTTTGAATTGTAAGGTTATAACTGTAGGGTGGTTCGCCTTGCTACCTTGCAGCACTGGGGTCCTCAGTCTCTACCTGGACTCTATCTACATGGAGTTTGCTTGTTCTCTCTGTGCTTGTATGGGTTTCCTGCCACACAAGGCATGTTGGTAGGTCAACTGGCTTCTGTCCTGACCCTGGGGTCCTCAGACCCTACCAGGACACTATGTGCATTGAGTTTGCATGTTCTCTTTGCGCTTGTATAGGTTTCTTTCCTGCCACTCAAGACATATTGATAGGTGAACTGGCTCCTATCCTTACCCAAGTTTGAGATAGGGATCTTCGAGAGCCAGACTTGTTGGTAGGTCAACTGGCTTCTATCCTGACCCAGGGTCCTCAGTCCCTTCCAGGACACTATGTGCATTGAGTTTGCATGTTCTCACTGCGCTTGTATGGGTTTCCTGCCACTCAAGATAAGCTGATAGATCAACTGGCTCCTATCCCTACCCAGGGGTCCTCAGTCCCTTCCAGGACACTATGTGCATTGAGTTTGCTTGTTCTCTCTGCGCTTGTATGGGTTTCCTGCCACTCAAGACAAGCTGATATATCTGTCCTGACCCAGGGGTCCTCAGTCCCTTCCAGGACACTATGTGCATTGAGTTTGATAGATCCACTTGCTTCTATCCCTACCCAGGGGTCCTCAGTCCCTTCCAGGACACTATGTGCATTGAGTTTGCTTGTTCTCTCTGCGCTTGTATGGGTTTCCTGCCACTCAAGACAAGCTGATATATCTGTCCTGACCCAGGGGTCCTCAGTCCCTTCCAGGACACTATGTGCATTGAGTTTGCTTGTTCTCTCTGCGCTTGTATGGGTTTCCTGACAATCAAGACAAGCTGATAGATCAATTGGCTCCTATCCTGACCCTGGGGTGTTCAGACCCTTCCAGGACACTATGTGCATTGAGTTTGCATGTTCTCTCTGCGCTTGTATGGGTTTCCTGCCACTCAAAACAAGCTGATAGATCAACTGGCTCCTATCCCTACCCAGGGGTCCTCAGACCCTTCCAGGACACTATGTGCATTGAGTTTGCATGTTCATTCTGCGTATGGGTTTCCTGCCACTCAAGGCATGTTGATAGGTCAACTGGCTCCTATCCTTACCCAAGTTTGAGATAGGGATGTTAGCGAGCCAGCTCCTTGGGGGCAGGCACTGATGTATATGTACACTATTTATTTATTTATTATTGGTATATATAGTATACCAGTGATACATTAATGCAACACTTTATACAGTGCACATTTACATTAGTCCCTGCCCCCAAGGAGCTTATAGTCTAAGGTCCCTATCTCACATGCATACATACCTGGTTCCTATTTTACATGCATACAGAGATTACTTGCACAGGAGACAATTAACCTTCCAGCATGCCTTTGGAGTGTGGGAGGAAACCGGAGGATCAGTCATATTTTAATTTAGAGTTTGAATATAATAAGTGGTAAATTGCATTTTACCACTTACACACCACCCTGCGAGTTGTGCTCTGTATAACGCACACACACACTGTTGTGCGTTGTGTAGTAGCGATGAATTGTTACATCAAATATATATATATATTTTTCTTTAACTTAACTTTCATTTAACTCTATGTACAGCAGTGTGTCGTGACACGTGGTGCATTTTAATGTGTCGTTGCATACTGCATTGTTATGTAATGCACGCCAATGCACCCGCACTGGATGAACAGGGCACATAGAGGACAATGGTTTTCTTTCCGAGTCTACATTGATCAAAGCTGAGTGACACAGCTCAGTGTACCTAGTGTGAATGAGCCCTTAGGCTTCCTTTAAAGGAGAACTATGGGGTCAGGGCTTTTCCCCATAGTTCTCCTTAGGGTAACGGGAGGACACAAACTAGCGTCCTCCCGTCACCCTAGGCTCAGTATACCGCGAGCTGTATACTGAGACGCGCAAGTCGGAGCGGATCCCGACAATTATGTCTGGATCCGCCCAGCTGCATGACTGACAGCTGGCTCTGCCTATCTAGAGGCAGAGCCAGCTGTACCCGCCCCCTCTCCCGTCCGTTCCGCCAGTCAGCGGTGGCGGATCGGAGCGGGGAGAGGGGAATCCAGCCCCTACCCTGTCACGGCTCTCTGCCGGCAAAGGATCGAGAACTGAGCGAGCGCCGGTATGTGTTCGCTCACCTCCCGATCTACTGAGCCGACCTGTGACAGTTTCATTGTCACAGGTCGGCTAGAACTATGAGGATGAGTGAAAAGCGCTCACCTCATAGTTCTCCTTTAACTTGAATACGTTATTGTGTTTATATAGCCTAAGGGCCAGTTCACACCATATGCAGTTGTGATGCAGTCCGTTTATTTTGACTCCTGCAGTCAAAATACATCACAATGCTTTCCTATGGGCTTTATTGTGCATAATTCACACCATTGCAGTCAGTTCAACTGCAGTCAGAAAAAGTACTGCTTGTCCTATTTTACCTGGATCTAACGGCACTAAACGCATCAAAACGCAGTGCAAACGCACTAAAAGGCAACGGACTGCATACAAAAAAACCCAAACAGAATTGATTGTGGCCTCATTCAGGGACATGCAGGGGGAATAACGCATCACAAACGCTTCAAAACGGATCACAATGCAACTGCGCAGACACACGCAGTTGTGATGCAGTATCTGGTGTGAACAAACCCTTATGCAAAGCTTTTGTTTATAAGGAAACTGAAGTGTAGTCCCAGTAAGTAGAACATTTTGAGGCGATGCTCTAATGGGTAATATATGAGGTACCTTTTTTTTACTTGCTGAACAGCTGCCGAAGCAAGATCAGTCAGAGGATAAGCCATATAGTGCTACGTTGATCTGAGCTGGCTGAACTAATGGTTTTAACATTTCCTGAGTTACTGTCATGTAACAAGCATGCAGATAATTCCAACTTCTGATTATAAACAACATTGTCGTTTACAGTCAGCAACTCAAAAAGTAATAATTACAAAGGTTAAGCATGACAGCCAGGCAAGGAGCATTGCTTATCCACTACCTAGAGCAGCTTTCCTCACCCGGGACTCTATGGAAGACTTCAATAAGCCTTTTCTACTTCTCAGATAAGCTACCGGTAACACCAATGGTCTGTAATGGGAGCATTCTTCCCACTCACCACCAATGTAAGGAGCATTCTTCCCACTGATCACCAATGTAAGGAGCATTCATCTCCCTGACCACCAATGTAAGGAACATTCTTCCCACTGACCACCAATGTAAGGAGCATTCTTCCCACTGACCACCAATGTAAGGAACATTCTTCCCACTGACCTCCAATGAAAGGAGCATTCTTACCACTGACCACCAATGTAAGGAACATTCTTCCCACTGACCTCCAATGTAAGGGGCATTCTTCCCACTGACCACCAATGTAAGGAGCATTCTTCCCACTGACCACCAATGTAAGGAGCATTCTTCCCACTGACCACCAATGTAAGAAGCATTCTTCCCACTGATCACCAATGTAAGGAGCATTCTTCCCACTGATCACCAATGTAAGGAGCATTCTTCCCACTGATCACCAATGTAAGGGGCATTCTTCCCACTGACCATCAATGTAAGGAGCATTCTTCCCACTGACTACCAATGTAAGGAGCATTCTTCCCACTGACCCCCAATGTAAGGAGCATTCTTCCCACTGACCACCAATGTAAGGAGCATTCTTCCCACTGACCACCAAGGGGGAACTTCTACACTGACTGACCATTTTAAAGCTGAACTCTGGGGGGAAATGTAAGCCTGTCCTTGCAGCAGAGCTCCCCCCACATTGCAAGGGCTCAGCTGTAGCTAGGGCACAATTAAAAATCAGCCTTACTTCACCTCACTGGCACAGGCTTCCTCCTCTCCATGTCTCCCAAAGCCTCTTCTCTTTGGTGCTCCATGAGCCGCATGTACTCTGACATCATCATGTACAATGCAGGACCAGCAGTCCTGCATTTAAAGTGAGGAAGCTGAGACCCCACCCACAACCCAGAGCATCAGTGGGAAGAGGAGGGCACCGGATAAAAAATAGCATTTAACCCTTGCAGGAAGGTG
>NW_017307935.1:115096-115979 GCF_000935625.1 Nanorana parkeri | reverse complement strand
GTCACCCCTGACAATAAAGCAATGAACACATACCTGTCCCACTACCCACGCTGCCGAACTCTGCTTCTTTGAAGATCCAGGCTTTGCTGAAGAACGGTCAGCATTCACCACTAGCGGTAGTATATAAGGCTAACGCCACATGCTTGCTCACTGTGTTTTCCTGCACCAAACCCTATGTCACTGCAGGGCACTCTGGCAGAAGAAACCACAGAGCTGACCTTAGATGACTCCTGAGCAAAGATGGTGCCGTGCTTCTGGAGCGTAAGCTTCTTACAATGCGCTTTAGAAGTTGCAGCATATCAGATAGCCAATCAGATGGCCTAATTTCCTGACTGGAGGACATCTGACATCATCCAGCACTTTCCTCCGCAGCCTGACTGCCCCTGGATCGCCCCTTTCATTCATTGGATTTCAGTTCTTTCAATCATAGAGGGCTCAGCATCACATGTGGACATTACCCAACAAATGATCGTTGAATCGGCTACTGACTGTGTACATTGATGTATGGGGAATGTAAGCGAGCTGTCTGCATTCTGCAATGTGTGTTTATTCTGCAATGTATACATTGCACAGCCGGGCTATACATAATAATAATGGCACACATGGCCTGTTATCTGGCTACGTTCTGGCTCTTTGATGTCTTTCTGGGTGTTGTAACTTGTCATGTAACCTCCAGTATCTGCACTGAGACAGTCACAGTCCTGAGGTTCTGGGAAAACAATGCAAATCCTTATATACATGAAAGGACGCTTCCCATCTATAAAGAGCATCACCTCGTCCTGCTAATGGCATATCATATAAACATCATTCCATTACAATGAGTGACAGATAATCCGTTACATTGTGTTTGTTTATCATAACATGCAAAATGATATTTAAATGC
>NW_017307935.1:92224-115084 GCF_000935625.1 Nanorana parkeri | reverse complement strand
TTACAGAGAAACAAATTCTTCTGTTGTAAGTGTTTGAAAACTGTTAGGGGTCTATTAAAAAAAAAATATACAGAGCCATCCATCTTGCGAAACTCTGTGTATATTTATTCTGTGCTAATAGAAGCAAAAAGTAACAGTAGTAGTATTTTTTTCCCCTAGTTGAATGTAATATCACGAAAATACCACATTATGGCCACTAGGTGGAGCTTATGAGAATTGGAAATAAATTTGTATTTGTATTGGTTAGGCTTGCCTCTCACTTAAAGGAGAACTATGGGGTTTAAGGCTTTTCTCCATAGTTCTCCTTAGGGTAACGGGAGGACACAAACTAGCATCCTCCCGTTACCCTAAGCTCAGTATACCGCGAGCTGTAGCTCGCGGTATACTGAGACGCCGCAGCTGAAGCGGATCCCAACAATTATGTCTAGATCCGCCCAGCTGCGTAACTGACAGCTGGCTCCGCCTATCTAGATGCAGAGCCAGCTGTACACGCCCCTTCCCCAGTCCGTTCCGCCAGTCAGCCCTGGCGGATCGGAGCTGGGAGGGGGGAATCCAGCCCCTCCCCTGTCACGGCAGAGAGCCATGACAGGATCGAGAGGTGAGCGAACGCCGGTATGTGTTCTCTCACCTCCTGATCTACTGAGCCGACCTGTGACAGTCTCATTGTCACAGGTCTGCTAGAACTATGAGGAGGATTGAAAAGCACTCACCTCATAGTTCTCCTTTAAATTCCATCGAGGTTCTGTTTAGGTTGTAGGGATGCAGATTCTAACGCTATTAACTAGGAACTAGGTGCCGATACCAAGTATTTGGGCGAGTACTCAAAGTGGCCAAAATGCTCTGATACCTCCCATATCGGAATTTCCCGATACCCTGCTAATCGGAAAGCCAGGTGGCGAGTCATTACATGCCACCTGGCTTCCTTGATAGGACTTCTGGTATCGGTGAGTGCCAAAAAAAATATGTCGGTACTCGTCCTCGATACCGAAAAAGCGGTATTGGTGCATCCCTGCTATTATCACTCCTTTTCAGAGGTAATACATCACAAAACTAATAAAAACAAGATTTTTTTAAACAAAAGATAAAGCTTACAAAGACGTTTCTGTAGATAAATCTTCAAGTCACTTTAACTTTAACAAGGACACATCAAGCACTTAATATGAAAACTAATGACAGGTTCCCTTATTTGAATCGTTTTAGTCTGGTGGGTGTTTTTGGCCCCTTCAATACTTCTTTGTGGCCCTCAGCCAGTTTCAGAATTTAAACCCAGTGAGGCCCCAGACTGAGTTCCATTGGATACAGGTTACACTTCTCGTGTCCTTTGCAGATGGATACTTCATTATATGGTTGATGGACACTCTCCCAGGGAGAAAATGTTATATGTTGCAACTGTTACTGCAAAGTTACTTTCCAAAGTGCTGTCATCTTTTTTTTGTATGCGGTACGTGTAGCCCCCAGTGATTGTGATGCCGTCACTTTGCAGATACATTGTTTGTATCACTGTTTCCTTTTCATTTTACACACCAGCCTGTAAGGCGTTGTAAAGTCCCAGCACATCCTCTCCTGTTATAACATCGGCATTGTAATAGGAACACATACTGGAAATGTTTCTGTTAATACAATCAAAGCTTACTAGTAAAAAAGCAATGATAATGTTGCATTGTTCAGATGTGGAGTTGTAGTTCAGGCGGCAGGCTGAGTGCCTATTCCTATAGGCATCTTCAATAAGTAAGTTTACACATTTTGAGATTGATGTGTTATTAGAAGTGGGGTAGAACTTATGTTCCCCATAAGAACATACGTTTTCGTTTCTGACCATAGATTCCCTTTAAATGACAAATGAAAAGGTACAAGGAGTCAAACTTCAAAGAATCCCATCGCACTCGTGAGCAGATATAACCCAAAACTTTGGATGGATGCTGAGCCTCCATGATTGAAAGAACTAAAATCCAATTAAAACAAGGGGCAGTCAAGGGAAGATCAGGCTGGGGAGAAAAGTGCTATATGATTCTGGATGTCTTCCAGCCAGGAAATAAGGCGGGATCTATCTGACTTACTGCAGCTCCTATTGCACATTGTGAGAAGCTCACAGCGTGCAGTGAGAGAGCAATTTCAGTCCAAGAGAGGAGCCGGTACAACTGTGCAAGACTGAAGGGAAGGACGGAGGTCAGATATAAGACTGAAGGGAAGGCCAGAGGTCAGATAGAAGACTGAAGTTAAGGACGGAGGTCAGATATAAGACTGAAGGGAAGGCCAGAGGTCAGATATAAGACTGAAGGGAAGGACTGAGGTCAGATATAAGACTGAAGGGAAGGACGGAGGTCAGATATAAGACTGAAGGGAAGGCCAGAGGTCAGATAGAAGACTGAAGGGAAGGACGGAGGTCAGATATAAGACTGAAGGGAAGGCCAGAGGTCAGATAGAAGACTGAAGGGAAGGACAGGGTTCAGATATAAGACTGAAGGGAAGGACGGAGGTAAGATATAACACAGAAGGGAAGGACGGATATCAAATATAAGACTGAAGGGAATGCCAGAGGTCAGATAGAAGACTGAAGGGAAGGACAGGGTTCAGATATAAGACTGAAGGGAAGGACGGAGGTCAGATATAAGACTGAAGGGAAGGACAGAGATCAGATAGAAGACTGAAGGGAAGGAAGGATATCAAATATAAGACTGAAGGGAAGGCCAGAGGTCAGATAGGAGACTGAAGGGAAGGACAGGGTTCAGATATAAGACTGAAGGGAAGGGGGGAGGCCAGATATAAGACTGAAGGGAAGGACGGAGGTCATATATAAGACTGAAGGGAAGGACGGAGGTCAGATATAAGACTGAAGGGAAGGTCGAAGTTCAGCTTTAGATGTGTATAGGGTTTACTACACTATAAAGTTGTTGTTTTTTCTGTTCCTTTCCTCTACTTTCTATTGACATAAAAACCTAACGGAAGTTTTATCTTTGCATCTTGTTGATCGGGTTCTACATATAAAATCTATATTGAGGACGATGTAAAAACAATGTTTTCATTGTCAAGACTTTTTTTTTTTTATAGCCTTGAACCTTTGTGCCTCTCCTAATACTGCTCCCTCCTAAAAGACATTTGCTGAAATTCCTGACATGACGATGAGCAGATCCCTCCACAGTGCAGACAACTAGGAATCACAGCTCAACCTGCCGGGAAGCAAAGTGTATGTTGAGCAAAAACAAAAGTCAGTAGGAAGTTGCCATGGGCCATACAATCTACAGGGCTCTATTCCCTGCACGGATATCATGTGCTACCTATAGGGATTATCGTGCGGGTGAAAACTAGGGATGCACCGATACCGAGTATTTGGGCGAGTACTCACTCTGACCGGCAGTGCCAAGGGAGCATAGAGCCGGCTTCCTTCCAATCAGGAAGCTAGGCGGTGGGTTATAATCCGCAGCCCTGATTCCTGATTTGGCTAGGAAGCTGGCTTCTCTTGTTGCTAGGCAGCCTGACTTCCTAACCAATCAGGAAGCCAGATGGCACCTCATAACCTGCCTCCCAGCTTCCTGATCGGTCAGGAAGACAGACAACCTCGGCAAGTGAAGCCGGTGTTCTTTCGTTAGAACACCGACTTCACAGGCAATCAGGAAGCCGGGCGACGGGTCATGATCCGCCGCCCGACTTCCTGATAATCTGGCCACATGGCACCGGTACTCGGCGAGTACCGAAAAAAAAATATTGGTACTTGTACTCGATACTGAAAAAACGGTATCAGTGCATCCCTACTGAAATCCTTTTTTAAAGTCGTATTAAACTCTCAATTTTTTATTTCATTAATGAATCCAGATCAGACAAATATAAATTGCCCAGCAAAGTATTTTTTTTAAAATTGTTGTCCAAGTACCTTCAGTCATTATGTTTCAAAACAGCTCCGACTCTCTCAGCTCGGCTTCCTTGAACTTCCTGTCCAGTACAAGATTACAAGGGAGATGGCAGTCTCCAGAAGCTGTGCATCTACTAGCTTGGAGAAGGGAGGAAGGGAGGAGTGAGTGTCTTGCCTAGGGATGTCCCTAGCCTTTGTGCTGCCTGAGGCATGGTGGTGCATGCAATCGGTGGTTGCTGGTGGGGAGTGATGCCACCAAGAACTAAGAGCCGGACAGGATATATGTAAGGGCTCTGCATCTCCCTGCCCAGCTCTTAGCAGACTGAGACCCTCTGGCTGGCATCCCACCCAGCTCGTAGCAACCTGGGAAAGGGGGCGGCAGGCACACCTCAAACATTTTGCAGCAGAACGGCCTAAAGAGATGCTGTCTGAGGCAACATCCTCAGGCTACCTCATTATAGGGATGGCATGGCCCTGGTCTTGTCATGCTGTGTCTGTGTTTGTGAAGACACACACAGCTGACTAGCACACACAAGGGTTGCTTCATAGGGCCCTGAAAGGGAAAAGAGCAACCCTAAAATGGAATATCAGGGCCTGTGCTCAGGGGACCAGCTGATTCTGCAGGAAGGTAAAATAACTTCCTCCGCATTGGCCCCCAGGCACATAGACCCAACTCATGACATTGGCCACTGTTACCATAGTATCCAATGGCATTGCATGATGATGTTTGGCCTGGTCACCTGCATCCTAACAATCAATGATACTGGAACACCTGGTGGTGGATCCAGCTGTCACTGCTTGAGTAACAGTCACGAAGCAGCCAAGCTGGGGACTTATTTTTTAAAAACAGGGACACATCCATGGACATTTTTTTATCCAGGGACAACCCCCAATTTCAGGTGGCTGTCCGCAGAAAAAAAGTGTCCCTGTTTATAAAAATGAAGTCCCCAGCTTAGGGACATCTGGTCAGACTACCCTAGCCACCTGATGGATAAATAGGGAGGCTCAGGGGTCGGAGGGGTGGAGCCAAGCTTGACTTTTACAGGGAGTCATTATTAGCATGTTGGGTCCTCTGACCATATCTCTGGATCTTCTCATTATTTCACAACAGGACCTTCTGCTTTTTTTCCATCATATGATCACGTTGAACTGCCCAGGTTTGTGACAGATTTACTATAACCCATGGGGGGAAAACGTCACAGTTTGGAACATTTAACAATGTTAATGTCTCATTACATATTCTAATGAGAAATGGTTTCTGACCGCGTGTTAACATTATACATCTGCGCAGTGTCTGGAATTCCGTGTTTATTTACACGGGTTGGGATTCAAGTGTTCAGAACCACTACCATGCATTGTGGCGTGTTGCCCTGCTAAAAATGATGAATGTCCATTGTTTTTAGACATTTCAGTGCATTGCTTGCCTAAATGTTTGAATGGGCTGCCCCAACACAATGCACATTAGTGAGCAGAAGAAATGCACGATGGCACAACACACCAGTGACGCGCGGTACCTTTAGTTCCGGGTGAGGCATTCCCCAGCCTCACCAACAGCACGTCCCGCCAGCCCCCCAACCCGGTCCCCAAGCTAGTGTGAAGGAGGGAGGGAGGAGACATCGAGGAGCCTCCCTGTCCCTCATTTGCTCGTCACTGCTGAGGCATCGAGATCGATGGCCTCAGTGTTTTTTTCTTTTCTTTTTTTGATTGGACAGCTTGGACCAATGGTGCTTTGCCATTGGTTCCAGCCATCCACAGAGCTCACACCTCTAACATAGAGTAGAGGCTGTGACAGCTCTTGCCTCACCATGTTAGGTTACACAAGCAGTGGGGAAGCCCGCTGCTGCGTAATCTAACTACCTGTCAAAAGCTGGATGCAGCACTGCCTGTAATTAACAGGCAGCGCTCTGTCCATGACAGGTTAACTTCCTGACGGTAACAAGCCGCTCTGAATGGAGAAAAAGCTGTCAGCTTCAGACTTGAAGGTGACAGCTTTTTCCTCCATAATACAAGGTGAGGCTCTGCCTCACCTGCCTCCCCTCACCTGCCTCACCTGCCTCCCCTGACTCCCCTGACTTGTCCCTGCAACACACTCAGAAAAGTGAATGTGAACACAACCTTAAATTTAACTCTTCACCCATTATTCTCTGCTAACTGTATCTAATTTAGAGTCATAATCCATAGATATCATTACTTGTACAAACACTGAATTGCTGGCAAAGATCTTTCACACCAAGGATTAAGAAATAGGATTGTGTGCAGGACCTGTGAGTTTAGAGTCCATCAGTGTCCTGTTGTTCATTACTTGACGTGTGCTTCCACTATTGCAGATAAAACACCTTTACATTTGTTACATGTTCCCAATCACATAGCATAACTTAAAGGATAATTAGACTCTGGTGTTTTATGGCATGCTAGTTATATGCAAAAACATAAAAAAAAAGTTAACATAAAGGTTAAAACTTACCAGTGTCTCCGCCGCGCACTCCCGTCTGAAGATCTGAAGATTCTCGGGTGGTCGCAAAGGATCATGGGGCGGGCTCATGCGCACTAGAGATCTTTGGGTGGGAGAAGAGGAGAGACACAGGGTAAGTCAATGCAGGCGGCCCGGCAGCGTGCACGCAGACAGATACCGTGGGACAGGAAGAGACAGGAGTCTGCGGTGGAGCAGAGACCGGCACCAGCGCCGGAGGGACTCCTGAAAACTACTGGAAAGAAGAAGATGATCGGATCAAGAGGCATCATGAAAGGTAAATACTTAAATCAGCATGGGGGGATTTTTTTTAACTTTAATGTCACTTTAAAAAAAAATAGGTTGCAGTTCACTTTTTTAGATGCTCTTTCTGCTAATTCCAGGACTGAAAAATCCTGCTTAGTTCTCACTGTCTAGGGCAGCCTTTCTCAATGAGGATGCCCTGGAATCCTAGGGTGCCTTCTGGTTTCCTCAGGGGTGCCTTGAACATTTGTAATGGTAGGATTCTGATGTGAAAGGGGGGGCTGAGGACTCTGATGTGAAGGGGGCATCTGAAGTGAAGAGGGCTTCTGATGTGAAGGAGGGATTGTGATGTGAAGGGGGAACTCTGATGTGAAAGGCGGTGGCTCGGATCTGACGTGGGGCTACTGATTTACTCTGTCTGCTGCCCCAAGACTAGGTTCCTCAATGCGCCCCCCTCCCCGCCCCCAATGGAGAATGGTAACCAGATGGCGGAGGCAACAGGGTTAGTTTTAATTTTGTTTTTTTACTTTTTTTATCACTTTCTTTTAATTTTTTAACTTTTTAATTTTTTATATTTGTTAAAACATTTTTATCTTATAATTTGTTACTTATTTAAAACCTGCAGTCTCATTACAAGTGATCTTGGTGACATAGTTGAGATCACTTGTAAACAAACGAGCAGCTTCCCTGCTCTACATTTAGCCCTGCTTGCCCAAAGCAGGGCTAAATGTATGAAAACAACTACCCACCCGGCGCCCAGAACAGCATGTCCCGGGCGTCGGGAGATTCCACACCCCTGCCTCCCTGTGGGAAATCCGACCCTGCCTATTCCACTAGAGAAAGCTCGGGGTCTAGCTCCTCATCTGCGCTCCCCCTTGTATAATCCATAGATAAGCACATGAACTGTTCGCAGTCAGGACACACAATATTAAATTCAGATCATTAGTCTCCATGGACAGGGATGTTATTGTGCAGAGTGGCTGTTCTGCTTTACAGTAATATTACATATTAGCGTTAAAACCTCCATCCAGATGTCTCTTCCACATGTTTTCTTTTAACGTAGGTAGTTATCAAAGAGATCTGAAAAGTAACAACCCTGATTCCAGGCGTTTTGATGTTGAAGTGTTCAATACTTGTAGTGCTATGTTACGGTGTAAATCACGGCAGAATGTTGTTATTAGCGAGCTGTTCCGTGGCTTTCCCTTATAACAAGAGCTTTGCTCCTCTAGCTGGTGCGCTCCTCTTTGATCATGCTTGTACTTGAACTAAAGGCATTTGTAGGTAACATGGTGCAAAATACTGTAGCCCCCATCACCTTCTGTGATGTGGCTGCTAGACATTTAGTGATTGCCAGGGCTGTAGTCAGCCTGGCTGGATTATAGTGGCATTTATCTGGTTAATTCCTGGCATTGATTGTACTTCCTGGGTGGAGTGTGGCTCAGCTATATTGTAGGATAGCCAATGAGGGACACTGTGAGTGTATGTACACTAGAGAAGCCAAATATGGGTTTCTCTCAACCAGTGGTGCATGCTGGGATAGGGTGCATATACTGGAGGGAATTGTCATGTGCTCAGACTATTTCGGGACCAGCCATGGATTAGCACAGGGCTGGGTGCTGTCCAGCTAGCCCTCAGGCTAGGCCTGAGGCCTGGGTGTGGGCAGAGGCTAGAGTGTGGGAAATGTTTCCCTAGGTCTCAAGTATGGAGGAGGCCTGAGTTGTTATCTGAGGAGGAGAACCAGGGAAGCTGATGTCTGCTGGAGGTGCATGGAACATAAAGGACCTCTGGAGCATGGCTGGCGTCTCTCCTAATGAGGATCTGTACTCAACTCCTGCTCATCTGTTACTCCAATTAGTATTTGCTGTACCACAAATGGATCTACACTGAGATGCTAGCAAAGGTCTGGTGAGTCTGGAGTCTATGTCTGTTACACCCTGGATGTCTAGGATCCCTACACCCTCTCTCCTCAGTATGAAGAAGTTAATAAAAGTTATTCAGCATTGTATTACTGGAGTGGATATCAGCTTTGTGGGCACTAGAAGAGGGCGGTTAAACGCTAATGGGGCAGCTGAAGACCAAAACCCCTAGACAACTAGTGATGACCCAGTTAGGGGTTAAACGCTACAATACAAATGTATTAAAGGACTAGTTTCTTATTTTAAGTGAAAAGAACCCTCCCAGCCTCTGCACCCCCTCTTACCTGGGCTAAGCTAACCATTTCCCCACCAGGGGCCTACGTACAGTATCTCCCACTTCCTCAGTAGGGGCCTCCCACAGTGTCTACAAACCCCGGCCAGTGAGGCTGTCAAAGTCAGAGGGGGTAAGTAAGAACCTGGATTGGGGAGTCAGCTAACAGGTTATCCTATGTAAAGGGTCCAAGAAAGGGGACTGTAGGGTTTTAATAAAATAGTGAACCTTTTAAAGCTGAAGTTTATTTTGCCCACATTTTGTATGTTTTGGTTCCTCCTTTACCCCCCTCATCAACATGCTATTGAAATTTTTAAATGAAAACTTTCCATTTTTATCACATTCCTTATTTTAGACCCCGTGAAATCATCACTAGGTTCTATGCTTCTCTATACAATGCAGGCAGATCATGGCTGGGGGGAAAGGGGGCGGCAGGGGGCTGTACATAGCTTCCTGAAAATATCACAGCAGCCTGTCTTAGTACTCCTCTCAAGAGCCGTCAGCCCTGATGTAAGCAGTGGGCTGGCTCTTGGGAGGATTTATGCAAATAGCAAAATGCCTTGATGGCTGGGTGTCAGTCTTTAGGAATGGGCGTTACTAGACAAACTGCATTTGCATTCCGACCCACACACATGTAATGCTGAGCCTCCATGCTCCATGATTGCAAGAACTGAAATCCAATAATAATCCAATACTAATAATAAATAATAAAATGGATGGGGCAGTCAGCCTGGGGAAGAAAGCGCTATCCTATGAGGTTTTAGCAGAGAAGGACCTTTTTTGGCTGCCTTAGGTACACTGGGTTACTTTCAGTCTGTAGTAGAAGTTTTGTCCCTGGTAAAAGTTTTGACTGAACATACAGTAAACATTATCAATATATATTGTCTAATTATATATCATTTATCACTGCAGCTCCGGAGTGCTCACCCACTGGACATAGGATCCTGCAGAACCCCTACAGAAGTTTGGACTTTGACTCCAGCCAGCTTCAGAAGTCTGCCATCCACGAACTGATATGTGACCACTCCCTGTCCGCTGGATGGTACCGATTTATGATCTTTGATAAGCCAGCTGAGATGCCAACCAAGTGCGTGGAGGTATTGGTACTACTAATCTTGACTACAAACAGGGGCAGAGCGTCTGCATTAATAGCTGATATTACAATTCTAAAAACTGTCAGTAGTGCCCGCCCACAGACCTACGTTTTATAATGAGATGTCCATTCAACATAGAGGTTGTGTGCTGCACAGCTATATACCAGTCTATGCTGCATACATTATTTTACATTTAAAGGTTCACTGCAAAGACACTAGAGGGGTGATTTATAAATCATCTACCCCAACATACGTTGGCATTCACATGGCATTGTCACTATTAGATGGAGCCAAGGAGCTTCTTTATAGGTTGAGCCTTGTGGATTTATTAATGGTGAGATCTTCCCCCTATAGTACTTGGTTAATTCCATCCACCTGGAGGTCTTAGGTGTTCAAACCTACACTGGCATTCACATGGCATTGTCATCACTACATGGAGACCAGGAGCATAGGAATAGGTTGAGCCTGGTGGATTGATTAATGGTGAGACTCCACCATAGTCCATGGTTAATTCCATCCACCTAGAGGTCTTGAGCGTTCAAACCTATATTTTGGTGTACTTACTTGTCATTATCCATTCTCCATAATATAAAATAAAAACTCCTCGTTGCCACTACAGAAATGCAAACTTTAGAACTCCAGTAGTCAGATCCTTTAACTGGGATCTCTGGGAAATACATGGCTTAATCTTTAAGACCTTACCAAAAACTGAAATTAACAAAATTAGTCTTTTTAGAGATAAGAAGAGCTGATAAACCTATCTAGAGAAAATGCTGCTCTGGGTTCCTTCACTGCCGCCCACTAAAAGTCTGCTCGAGGCACTTGGTAAGGGTATGAGCTCTGAGCCCCCTCTTCACTGAAGATCACATGACCAAGTAACCTTTAAAAGTAAAAAGGAACATAATTTGTGTTATCTGTTTATTTACATAATCTCCTCCACCAATGGCCACCTCCATCGTATCATTACTTTGGACTCTGCTTCCTCCAGGATATATATATAGATATATATATATATATGTATAGAGATATATACCGTATATATTTAACATGAAATAAACTTGCAGGTTTTACCTGCATTTTTATTAAACAAGGCAGCAAACACAGTTTCATTGCAGGAGGACTTTGGACAGCAAGTCTAGAGCATAAAACAAAGAGAACATCTGCTCGTCCAAGCTACTAGCTAAACTCAGGCCAATTACTGACTTACAAGGAGCCCCCTAATGAGTTCCCCAACACAAAAAGGCAGCTTATACCTTTTTAGTGTTCTTTCAGCACTCAGCCTTTCACCCAGCAGCAGGCTCCCTCTGGACCCATTCACATCTGTGCATTCTGATGTGAAGGGTTCCCCTATAAAGAATGTTTTTAATATATGCTTTGAACTAAAAAAATATTAACAAAAGAGCCACTTTCAGTGTATTATAGAACCCATTGTATATATGACCTTGTTGGCAGCTGAAGGCTTCTCGAATAATTAATATGACCATGTCTGAGCACAAGGTACATGGTGTAAATTGACACCGCCTGGCATGATAAATTGCCTGGTCTATAGGAAAATGTAAATTTCATCAATCATGTACAGTGTCAGCTGGGTGTAGTAAAGTACTGACCCTACAAGTAGTTCATGCCTCTCTAGAACCAGAACTTCAACACCTCCTGGGTGATCAGCCTATGGAACGTGTGAGAAATAATGAGATCCAGGTGTTCAGTGGTCACTGGTTATTGCTGTGTTGAGTAATGAGTTGTGTCAAAGAAGCTCCCAGTACATTAGCAAGATTAGCAAGTTATAGATATAACAATAACTAAAAGTATAAATAATGTGGCATCGCTACACCATTTCATAACACTTCAAAATACTTTATTATGGTAAAATAATTTCCAGTAGCAACCACTAAATTTACAAGGTTGAAGGGTTTGGAGAAGTGAACAATCTAGGACAACATACCAACATATACTAGAAATGGACTTGGAGACATTTTCCAAATCAGCTATGTTGTCCTAGATTGTTCACTTCTTCTGCCTTCTCCAAACTCTTCACCCTTTAGTGAATAGACCTGTAAATGTAAAATCTATTAATAATGTCCAAAAAAGAAACACAGACACACTCCCTTACATTGGTGGTCAGTGGAAAAATGGTCCCCTTCCATTGTAGACAGTGAGAGAGGTGTCCCCCTACATCTATGGCCAATGAGAGCACAATTTCATTGGGGGTCAGAGACAAAGAAAATTCCTTGGATTATGGTCAGTGAGAGTGGTTAGTGGGAAGAATGCCCCTCCTAACAGTGGTAGTCAATAGGGGGAAAGCCCCCCATGCTTTGGAGGTCAGCAAGCTGAATGCTACTCTTACATTGCTGGTCAGTGGTCAGATTAACACCCTTGCAGACAGCTTCATTGATAATAATCAGTGTCATTACATGGGCTACACCAAGTGACATTGGCCCTGGAACTTTACAGGCACCATCAGATCAGCTTAAGGTACCCCTAGAAACCTCTGAGGGAACCATAAGGTTCCAAAGAACCCTAGTTTAGACTGGCTGCTCTGAAGGAACCCTTTGGTTCCACGGAACCCCGGTTGTGAATAACTGGTTTATTAAAAAGCTATGGTTCCACAGAACCCTTGTTGAGAATGGCTGCTCTGGAGGAATGATATGGTTCCACAGAACCCTTGTTGAGAATGACTGCTCTGGGGGAAACCTATGGTTCTACTGGACCGTAGTTGAGAATGGCTGTTCTAGAGTAATACTATGGTTCAACAGAACCCTGGTTGAGAAGGGCTGCTCTTATTTCTGTTTATCTTTTATCCTTCGTTTTTGTTTTCTGTCATTTGG
Source organism: Nanorana parkeri (assembly GCF_000935625.1). Lineage (NCBI taxonomy): Eukaryota > Metazoa > Chordata > Amphibia > Anura > Dicroglossidae > Nanorana > Nanorana parkeri. The sequence continues at coordinate 102,418 of NW_017307935.1, read as the reverse complement.
GGTACAATCCATGTTTTTATTTAGTTTTTTTTACTCTTTATTACTTTGGCTACACTGTAGGCATATTCATGAAGGTCTCAAATAGGGATGAGCTCAGCTTTGGACTGCTTCCGTAATACAGAAACTACATGGGCCTCTTGCCCAATCTGCTGTGAATCAAGGAATTCCCTACCCCATAGCTGAACATAAACAAGGGGTGGGATGCTTATCTAATATAGCCATGTAGCCATATTTATTCTTTTTTTTTTTATTACAGGTATTTATATAGAGCAGACAATTTACACAGCGCTCTACACAGTGCACATTCATATCAGTCTCTGCCCTCAAGGAGCTTACAATCTAATGTCCCTTTCTCACATGCAAACATACCAGGGCCGATTTAGACAGGAGCCAAGTAACCTACTAGCATGTCTTTGGAGTGTATTATGTCAATGACATTGAGCTTCTTCCAGATTGGGAGGAGCTCAGATTCAGACTGGGTCCGGACCAAACCTAAGCTAATTTATAATCTTAAAGAAAACATATTCAGTTTATCTTTGTAATACATGCAGTTTTGCACATGTTGTACGCCTCTAAAATTCTGCAAGTACAGAAAAATACCTGTTGACCTGCCAGAAATCCAGTGAGCTCCAATTTCTACAAACTTCCTGTATGGGCTGACAGCACATTGCCTCTGCTGCACTGAAATCCCACGCAGCGTTGTCAGCCCTGCCTGCTGATACTACAGAACTCCATCTATACCTCCTAATGATGTCACCCACAATGCATCTGGTAGACAGAAACCATCTGGTAGCCAGAGACTCCTTTGTCTAGGAGGTGATATGGTGGAGCTCAGAACAGCATGTTTTATTCAGGGTAAGGCAGCTGTCTTTTTTTTTATTACCCAAAACGTGTTATTTGGCAATGTGTGCTGTGGATTTATGAGAAGTTTTTGATTACATGATATCATTACGGAGTCCTTCCTTCTCTGTACTGTGAATGAAGGGATATATTTGTATCTGATCTCCTGATACTCTGTGTCACCCAACAGATGAACCATTGTGGCACCCAGGCCCCTGTGTGGTTGTCACTGCGGGAGTCAGAGTCCCTCCCTCCTCCTGGGGATATCCGCCAGCTGACCGCCTGCGCCACTTGGCAGTTCCTCTTTAGCAGCACCAAGGACTGTTGTTTGTTCCGAATCCCGGTGACCGTCAGGAACTGCGGCGATTTCTTTGTGTATTTGTTGCAGTCGACTCAAGGATGTATGGGCTACTGTGCTGAAGGTAAGTGGATGCTTCAGTATATACAGTATTTATATACAGTATATATAATATCTTATGTGATATCATGCGGCAGGCTTGCTCATTGAAGAAGGTGTGCAGTGTGCATAGTTCAGCAACTTTTAAGAATGCATCTTATCTGACAGGGAAATCAAATCTGTTCCTCCGTTTTTATCATTAAATTTTGCATTGCCCAATTAGGGCTCATTCACATAAGTAGCTTTACAATTATGCTGTGGCAGTGATTATTTACAACAGGGGTGCCTACAATTTTTCACCTGGAGATCTACTTTTCAAATGATGAGCTCAATGAGATCTACCAGCGAAAAAACACCTTTATTTAGAAAACAAGCGCATTAAAATCGCTACTGGGACTACTGCCTCTCTCTCTCTCTCTCTCTCTCTCTCTGCTGTCTCTCTCTGGACCGGTTCACACCACAAAGTCTGCGTTCCAGAGAGTTTGGCCTCTGGAACGCAAGCCGGCCAGCTCCCTTTGTTCGTAGTGGTGCATTGAAGTCAATGGCACCGCTGCCACGCCCCCCGTCCGATTACCCAGAACGCAGGCACATTAGTGGATGCGTTCCGGTCCAGTGCGATTTGCAAAAATACTGCAAGCACCATTGACTTCAATGCACCGTCTCGCCCCCTCCCACCCCTGAACGCAGGGAGCTGGCCGGCTTGCCTTCCAGTGCGTTCCAGAGGACGAACACTCAGTAACTCAGACTTTGTGGTGTGAACCGGCCCTCTCTCTTGGCTGTCTCTTCTCTCTCTGTCCTAGCTCTCTCTCGTCTCTCTCTGCAGTCTCTTCTCTCTCTGAGGTCTCTTCTCTCTCTGCAGTCTCTTTTCTCTCTGCTTTCTCTTCTCTCTGCTGTCTCTTCTCTCTGCTGTCTCTTCTCTCTCTGCAGTCTCTGTGCAGTCTCTCTTCTCTCTGCTTTCTCTTCTCTCTGCGGTCTCTCTTCTCAGTCTGCTCTCTTCTGGCTGTCTTTTCTTACCTGCACTCCAGCAGCTTCCCGCGTCTCCTCTCAGGTGCGGTGTCCTATCCTACCTCGGTGCTCGTGTGGCCAAATGTGCAGACTGGGAGTGATGTCCCGCCCCTTCCCATCTGCAGCATATGACAAATTCAGCCACACAAGCACCGGGGGATGACAGGACACTGGTCAGTGAGCCGATCGCGATCTACCAGTGTTCGCTTTGCGATCGACTGGTAGATCGCGATCGACTTAATGGGCACCACTGATTTACAATGTTATAGGGAACATCTAGAAATGTTAATTGTGTCAAAGCAGTACAATGAAATTTCTACCTTTGTCTGGAATTCCTTCTGAAAATTAGCAGTGCTCTTCCTGATATGTGAGGGTACCTATGCAACTACCTATAGCCTCTTAGCTGTATATCTTCAGTGTGAGATCTAAGGCACTGCTGCCTCTGACTGCTAATCTCATGAGATTTAGATTAGGATCACGTGATATCACTACTGTGCTGCTCACTGTTCTCCTTGCTGGAGGTTCTGACATGAGGAAGCAAAGCCCTGCCTCTACCATCATGAACACCTCTACACAGAGACACATTGTAAGTCAGTAATGGGGAAAACACAGCTATAGGGACAGCACTGGCCATGATTCCAGAATTTAGTTTCTTTTATTGCATGACAGTACAGCTGGTAGTGCGTTGTTGCAGATAACAAGGAACATAGTTTCTCCACACCAGACTGGTACTTCTGCTTGATGGGTACACAGATAACAAATCTCTGATCTTGTCTGGAATCCTAAGGTTTGCTAACAAATAGCTGTGCAGACTTCTGCCCAAGTAGCAGGAGCAGGGGGCCAGAGCAGGGGGCATAGGAGTGGGCAGGAGCTGGGGGAGAAGGCAGTAGGAGGTGGTAGGTACAAGGACCAGGTAGGTACTGGTCAGATTCCTACTAAAGTTACATGGGTCACCACTAGGAAAAACCATTGAAGACATGTGCAAGCTCTTATTATTCTCTACAGCTGAAAGGTTTTTACCTAAAAAGTGAGGTTGGGCTAATGTGTCTCTGTAAATCTGAATCTTGGTGCCCCTATTGTAAACACTACCCCCTGAATGTGCTAGTGGAGGCCATACACTGATGGCTACACATGCTGAGCGTCAACAAGATTGTCCAAACCACCAATGACAAAGCTTCGGAGTGTCTGATAGTAATGATGGCCCAGATCGTATAATGCGCTGGAGTGAGAACGGTTATTACTTGATTGACTTGGGATTTGTGTTCCAGTGGTTTCAGAGTCTCAGTCGCAGTGTGAAGATGGTGAGATAGAAGTTGACGGTGTCTGCACAAGTAAGTGTGATTAATTGTTATAACACACATGGTATTCTGATGTACGTCACACTAAAATGTTCTCTGTCACTCTTAGTGCCTGTGTTGATGGTTTGTATCTATGGCATCTGTTTAACTTTAGGTTGAGAAGCTACTGAGATCATTCCTTTTATTGGACCTGCATTTGACCTCTTTTTGGCCTGAATTTGACCTTCTTCTGACCTGCAGTTGACCTACTTCTGACCTGCAGTTGACGCCCTTCTGACCTGCAGTTGACCTCCCTCTGACCTTCTTCTGACCTACATTTGACTTGCAGTTGACTTCCTGATCTGCATTTGACTTGCGGTTGACCTCATGACCTGCATTTGACCTTCAGTTGATGCATTTGGCCTGCAGGTGATCACCTTCTGACCTGCTTTATTGGGCTTTGGCATTTCTGTACCAAATTCAATTTTTGACTTTTTTTTTCATTTAATCAAGTATCTCAACCAAACTTTATAGATTTTATTAAATCACATTTTTTGTTTTTTTTTTACCAGGAGGATCGAGTTCACACGGTTTACTCCCTGAGTCACCGAGCCCCCCGGAAATTGTGGTGGAGATGGTAGGCTCCACTGTCTATCTGAAATGCTTCTTTGATCCCCCAACCACAAACAGCTCCCTAGGCTTTATCATTCGATGGTCCAGACTGTCCACCAACGGGGTGAAGGAGGAGCTGAGGCAGGATGCCGTTGTACAGTCATTCTCTACCATTGAACTAGATGGCATCAATGTTAGACTTGGTGATCAAGTAAGAATCTTTTCTTTTTTTTACTTTTTATTTCCTATAGAGGCTCATCTGTCTTGTACACAGGGTAGGATGCTGGTACTGACAGTAAGGGAAAGGTGGATTTTAGGCAGAACTGAGCATGAAAATGTGTTTTAGGTCCTTGCTGCACCCTTTAAAAAAATATACAGGGACACCCGGGAATAGTCCAAGAATGTTTGTCCTGCACTTTTATTTAGCAAGGCTGTAAACAAACCTAGCATTTATGCAAGAAGGCTTGGTAAAGCACGTTAGTCAGATTTAGTCAGAGAATGGATTCCCTTTCATCTGGAGGAGAGAAGGTTGGTGAGGAACATCTCAGAACATTGGGAACTGTCGGCCCTGTGATTACTATGTACCATAATTATCTGTTTACTTTACAGCAGACAGATCTGGTATCATAAGACCTTATTACTGACTCTTCACTAATCCAAATAACAAAGTGCAGCCGTCTTGTGTGTAGCGTCTTCACACCGTGAAATAATATAGAATGGGAGCGCTGATTACTATTTGTGTCTGCCCTTTATTGTATCCCCCAGATATACTGCAGCGTCTCCAGCTTCTACTTAGAACAACCAGATGTTCACAGCCTTCTTCTGGAGAGCAAGGAATTCTTCGCTGGAATTAAGGTGAATTGTACAAATGATCTTTTATGACCGATTGTTACCGGATGACTCCTATTCCAAAAAACGCTCTTTGTTCTTGAATAATTACAGCACTATAACGCCATTCCTCCTTAGGAACAATCAACTGGAATTGCAACTTGAATTAGCTAAAAGATGAACTGAAAGCCAATTATAGAACTCTGCTTAGCAACGTGTACATCTGAACACCTATAAATGTTTTCATCCAAGATTCACACAGCTTTCACCCAGGGTTTACACCCAGTACCCAGGGCCAGATTTCCATTTTGGGCGTCTGTAGACATGAATGGAAATCTGTTTAGCCTGAGCCGGCGCCCTTACCTGCTGTGGGACCCGTGGGGCTTTTTCACATGCAGAGGAGGACCCCGGAGGCGTGTAAGGCTGCCCTATGTAGCACCGTGGTCCTTCCCCCGAGTTTGCGGAGGCTGGCGTTTCCTGTAGGCGCCGCTAGTCTTGGAGCAGGAGGGTGCATTTTGAGCAGAAAGTACCCTTCTTCCTATTGTATCTTGACACAACACTGGGAATTAGGCAGAGTAAGTACCTGCACGGCACCCCTCTATGGAGGGTGCCTGTAGGCACGTGCCTACTCTGCTAAATGGTAAATCCGGCCCTGCCAGTACCTCCTAGCCCTCTTCTGGGAGTTTATTAGTATTTGTGCTGTTCCAGCTCCTCCACCTCTCCCCTCGCCTTCCTACATAACCTTTTTTTGTAGCTGCTGGGGGAGGACTAAAGACTATAGACCAGGGGCATGCGCGTGACGTCACCGTGCACGTGTGCGATTATGTCATTGCGCATGCGTGGTTATCTTTTTGATACTTGCCGGCGGCCATCTTGGGATGGACGCCGGCAGATTGTCGGGCTCTTGGTGCATGACTGAGTGCCCAACTTTTTAGAAGGGGTGACACTAAAATGACTGTCATTTTGGTGTCACCCGGGTGCAGGCCGCACCCCCCTTGTGACGCCACTGACCAGGGGTAGGCAATATTGGCACGCCAGCTGTTGTGACACTACAAGTCCCATGAGGCATTGCAAGACCCTGACTTCCAGAAGAAGAGGCATGATGGGATTTGTGATTTTGCCACAGGCGGGGTGCTGAGGTTGTCTAACCCTGCTATAGAGTGTCACTATGGGGCTGCTGACATTACATCCAAGATGGCGGCACCCAGCAGCAGTCTCAGGGGTTTTGAGTGTCTGCACAAGGGAAGCTTTTACAAATAACATGCATATAATGCATTAAATGCACATATAATCTTATGGGAAGTTTAAAGTTGAAAGGTCTGGTGACAGGGTCTCTTTACATCAAATTATTAACAATGCCTCCCATGCTCATATTTGTATTGTTCTATTACTTGCAGTTGCAGCCTGAAGCTCTGAGCATTGCAGAAGACGGACGGGAATACAGAATGACGGTGCAGAGTACAATTCCTATCTCCTGCCCAGAGATGAGCCAGTTACAGAACGACTGTATGGTGACCATGAAACTGCGCATGGCCAGCCAAGGTACACAATGAGATGATTACACTCACAAGGGTTTATCTGCATAATTGGAGAAATACATGAACAAGGGGAAACAAACTGGCATCTTCAAAGGCAAAGGATGTCATATTTTGGACTTTTACATTGTCACCAGCTCCATATTTTGGTTATGGTTTTGACTTTAGAGATTTGTAGATGCGCCACTAGAGGGAGCTCCAGCCTCACCTTCAGACCGGCAGAGCATGTTCCGCTAACCGAAGTGCAGCCGATGTACGGCTGATTTCAGCTGATGTACGTCTGAAATCAGCCGTACTGAGCCGGAGTGAATAACTGAACGTTGTTCGGCTCACTTCACTTCGGCTGTGTTATTCAGTCGGCTGCCTTCGGCAGCTTTGTGCATAACCCCCTAAAACTTTGAAACATCGAGGAGCAGCATCCACTGTAACTGATTTTATCAGCATTTGAAAAAGCTTAAAAACCTTTTGATTTTAGTAACACTTTAACTATAAATAGAAGCAAAGATTTTTAAACCTTTGATATATAATACAAAATATGATTTACACTGTGCTGATTTTGTTTTTTATATATTTACCATTTACAAGGTCTGTAAAGGTTTATTGCATCCAGCAGGTTAAGTTCTCCCCTGTAGTAGGTCAGGTTAACCCTGAGGCACAGGCATTGGATTTCACATCCACAAGTGCCGGCAATTAGAGACGAGTTAAACTGAACTGTTTCTTTTAAGAAGTGAGACCAATCAGGCCGAGGAAAGAGATGTTACGGCCCGAGGTGACTGACAATGGAATTATGTGCGATTCTTTAAATCATCTCTTGTGAGCTCTCTAGTGTTTGGACACGCTGGAGGTCAGAGCTGCAGGATAGATTCTGATTGTTTGGACTGACAATGAGATTATCATCTTATGTTTGAAAAATAAATACACCCAGGGGCATCGCTACATTGTCTGTCCTGTTATCGAGTGAAGAAATATAAAGGTTGGTGGCGGTGTTCTGTCGAGAATGCCGACCCAGTCAATTTTGCCAACCTTACCATCTGCACTTGCTCACAGACGGCGTTAACGAGGAAATGGGGATTTCCTCGTTAACGCCTCGTTTATTTACTAAGTATTCATTTCTAATTGTTAATTGTGACCGTTGATAATGTGCCATCAGAGGCAGTAAATGATGGATGGCATTTTATGCAGATTCACAATTCACATCGTAAGCAATGACATTATTATGTAATTGCTTACGATACTAATTGTGAATGTGCATAAAATGCCATCCATCATTTACTGCCTCGGATGGCATATTATGAACGTTCACAATTAACAATTGTAAATAAATACTTTGTAAATAAATAGCTGTTTCCTCCTTAATCCCAGCGTGTGCGCAAGCGCAGAAGGTGAGGTTGGCAAATTCGACTGGGTCGGCATTCTCGACAGAACACCAGATTTAAAACAACTAAAGGTGCCTCGGGTTCTTTTGGCCAACAATCTGGGTCTAGGGGACTGTGCAAGACAACATGTTCTTCAAAAGATCCCTCAGATTATAAAACTTTGTCCGACTGCTGTTCTTTTTTCTGGCAGCGTGAAGATCCATGCGGACTCTTCTGTTAGGCTGGATTCACACCCTTAGGGATGGTTGTATGGGCATGAATAGGTGGAATGCTGTAGTCTAGCAGGGGAGTACTCAGGTAGGGCTGACAACTTTGCCCAGCTGATATTCTTTTTCCTGGAAGCAGGATGGACCCTCCATTACCCCAAGGCTTAATTCACACCTGTGGAGATAGTTGAAGGTGTGCTGATAAGTGGAGTTCTGTAGTCCAGCAGAAGAGAAATCAGGCAGAGCTGACAACTATGCCCAACTGTTTTATTTTCCTGATAGCATGACAGTCCATGTGGCCTCCTCCATTACCATGGGGCTGCATTACACCTTTGGGGATAGTTGTAGAGGTGCTAAAAGGTGGAGTTCTGTAGTTCAACAGGGGAGAATTCAGGCAGAGTTGACAACTTTGCCCAGCTGGTATTCGTTTTCCTGGCAGCAGGACAGACCATGCTGCCTCCTGCATTACCCCAAGGCTCAATTCACACCTTTGGGTATAGTTGGAGGGGTGCTGATAGCTGGGGTTCTGTAGTCCAGCAAGAGAGAATTCAGGCAGGGCTGACGACTTTGCCCAACTGGTATTCTTTTTCCTGATCGCAGGTCAGTCTATATGGCCTCCTCCAATACCCTGAGGTTGGATTGACACCTTTGGGGATAGTTGGATGGGCGGGAATGAGTGGGGTTCGGTAGTCTACCAGGGGAAAATTCAGGCACGGCTGACAACTTTACACAGCTGGTATTCTTATTTTTGGCAGCAGGATTGTCCATGCAGCCTCCTCCGTTATCCTAAGGCTCAATTCACACCTTTGGAGATAGTTGGAAGGTGAGGATAGGTGAAGTTCTGTAGTCCAGCAGGGGAGAATTTAGGCAGGGCTGACAGTATTGCTTTCAGTGCAGCAGAGGAGTTGTCAGATCTGCACAGGGAGTTGTAAGCCCATTGGTTTCATAGAAGGATAAACTGGTCATTTGTTTTTGCTTGCTACAGGGGCATAACTAAAGATCATGGGTCCGCCTATCAAAATTTTTATGGGGCCTCCGGTGAGATTACATAATTCTTCTTGCTCCTGCTCACTCTAATTCCCTAATACACATTTCTTGAAACTCTGACTTTTTTAAACTACAAACATCAGCTGTCTTATTAGGATTTATAGTTTGGGATACTCTGGAATTTTTTAAACAGCCAGAGGAAGAGTGCATTGCTCATAAAAGGTTCATTTTAGAGTGTCTGGTCTGATCTGTTATAGAAGCTTTGAGGGCAAAAAATCTTCACTGCTGAGACAGCTAAACAAATTGTTCTGAAATTTCACATATTAAGCAAAAGGGGTCTGTGACTAGCAATGAACCTGATACCTTCTAGACTGCAGACTTTGCCCCAACAACTTTTCTATTTTAGCCCCTCCCATCCCCAGGCCCATTAGCAGTTGCATGGACTGCCAAAGCTATAGTTACACCATTGACTTGCAAGAGGCAGAACATGGGGAAATGTGCATGTACTGCAGTGATGTACTATGTGTATGTATATATATATATATATATATTCAGCTCTCCAGGATCTGCCCACGTTTCTTGTGTGTACAGCGCCCATGTGATCGGCCTTCAGCCTGCTACTGTGCATGCGCAGACTGCCCAGCGCTCTCATTCAGAAATCTTGTGCATGCGCAGTAGCAGGCTGAGGGCCGATCACGCTGGCGCTGTGCACACAGGAGACGGCAGATCTCGGAGAGAGGTGTCTGCCCAGCTTGACGAGGGACTGGTGCATTAAAGAATGCTGCTAAGGATCTATGTGAGGGGAATGAGGTGTCTGCAGGGTGGGGGTCGTGTCGCCTAGACATGTGCGATTCGGTTCGTTCCGAAATTCGTTTTGAACGAATTTTCGGAAATTCGGAGATTCGGATGCATCCGAATTCCGAATTACAGCTAAGACGAATGCAAACGAATCCGAAATTCCCGATTTCCCGAAATTCGTTATTGGACGAATTTCGTTGCACCATTGACACCATTTTACCTCTACAACACATCTAGGCTTAAAGTACAGAGGCTATAGTGTAGCGGTTAGAGCAAAGGATTCCCATTGCTAAGGTCCTATGTTCAAATCCCGGCCAAGTCAACTAATATTTA